>NC_051160.1:47951075-48251075 GCF_013339745.2 Dermacentor silvarum
ACTAACAGCGGTGAAACAAGGAATGTCGCTGGAGTCAACGTTCTGACGAAGCAACTTGTCTACGTCATGGCAGCAGCTGCTTACCTAAACAGCATTTATGCACGCATAGCTCGCCCTTCCCAACCTTCAATAAGGTGAACAATAAGCTGATGTGCAGCGTATCGTGAGGGAAGTCGAAAGGCTTAAAAAAGGGGCAATGTAAACAGGAAAAATGGTGGTGCTGATGGCACCGGTGTTTAGTTGATATAGAAAGGGAACACGCTAGAGTACTGCTGTTGACCTTTCCGAGAAGAGAGAGGGTGATAAGGCGCAAAATGATTTACACGTGTCAGCAGCCATCGTGAGTGCGGCGCTCCGATTTATTCGTTAAAACAGAAGCTAATTTGACCTGCGGTTCGGACACTTAAAATGTCCGTATTTTTAGTTGCCTTTTTAGTTGCTATTTCAGCCTCTTAGTTGCCGATGAGTGCTAGGCACGCATGCACAAACGCTACTAAAGCAAAGAGTTGCTGTCGTGATGAAAACATGTCCCCCGGTCCGAACGTTAGATCGACCAAAATTCCTTGTTCTACCACTCTTATATCAATTATTGCGTTTTACTGACAGGTTCAACTATCCAGTCAAATGGAAGTTTTGAAGCTTGTGTAGCCCGGTGGACGCTCTTCCGTTAGTTACCATACAACCGATCGCATTCCTCCGGAAACGCAGGACCTGTAACGTTATTAAAACGTTTGGGGGTTACCACGTAGCTTTAACAACGAATCCGAGGTCACCCAAGCACTCCTTATGTGTTATGAAAGCGAAAGCATTAATGTCCAAATGAACACCGCTGAGCAGTCATTAGAGTTTTGCATTGCGAGTAATGTACCACAGCGGTACGGGCTGCCAGAGCCGTCAAGCAGCAGCTGCCTGCGTTGCCAACGCCGCATGCCACAGACGTCCTACGTGACGAGAGACCGGGGAAACGGCAGCGGCCAGCAAGGCCGGCCGGAGCGAGCTGCAGCTAAGCCCAGTGGGGGTGAGAAAGAGAGATACGGACCGCGCGCCGGCTTCCGAGAGGGAGATCGAGGTTGACGTGGCGTCGCGTCAATGCCCTCTCCCCTTACACACAACACCTTACGCGCTAGTGCTGCAGCAGGTGCTCTCTTTCGACCGCTCTGCTCCGTCGAGGCGCGTTCGTGACATGGCGTGCTCGTGACGTGGTGTGGCGACGCAGCCAATGGAAACTTAGGTGCCATTTCGCTTCTACAGGACGTCGGCTTTTTCGCTCCATAGGCCGTGTGATGCTTTCGCATCAATAAGAAATCCACAAAACCCCAATCTGTTAGAATTTGCTCTCAAGTCTCAACACCGTGTTATTATACTCGTTACTGATGGTCGGATCTCGAGACTTGTCTCTTTCACTGCATGATCATAGTCATGTGTATTGTTCATGCAACTTCAATACCTACGCCAGAAAGTAATCACTGTGATTTCGGCGGTGATTACATCTGACTAAGAACGCGCGAAAGCGTTTATCACGCCAGAGGAATGTGTGCACTGCAAGAAGTCTATTTCTCCGGAAACCACTTCACGTTGCGACCCAGAAAGCAAGTAACACTCCCCACAGGAACATAGGAAATGCTGACAATAGTAATTAGACACGTTACCCACGTCACGAGCTCTTACTTCAATTATCTTCAACTGATTTGACTTACGCAACAGCCCGAAAGAGGGGGACGCAGAAGAGGCACACAACAACCATATGTAGCGCTTTCGAAACTCCTGATTTCGAGCTGGTAGTGTTCACTCAGCCCAAATTTTTTTGTCACACAGGTGAACATTATTCTCTTAACCTCTAAAAGAAGCTGTTTTCATCCCTCAACAGGCTTCGTGAGCATTTGACAAGAAACATTTAGATTTCGGTCAATGACAGCACGTATGGCTTCTCCGGGCAAAGTGTTGCAAGTATACTTTTCACTGGAAAATATTTTACACCCTTTAAAGTCAATAAGGTTGTAAACGTGTCTATACCTCCACAAATTTTACGCTGGAAAAGGATGTAGGAGTGTGAGTTTTGGACAGATGCACACCCGTATTCACTTTTAAGGCTGCCATTTTTTCACAGTGCACTCTCATGTTCTCACAAAAGCGCTTTCTACGTCCCTATTCCCCATGCAGGGATAACATTTCTTTCCTCTGTGAAGCAACCATGCTACCGAATTCCTTGTTCATCTGGACTATGCAAGTACGTTTGTCATTTAATTAATGAGATAATGCGTTTTTTTTTTCTGCGACTCATATGTCGCTGAAATTCACGCCGAGAAAAGAACCCCACAATCTTCCTTCAAGTGCCTCCAAAAGCAACGCGACAAGACGAACGTTGTGACTTACACGTGAGTGAACATTCATTGGTGTGTGTGCGGGCACGTTATCCCTCCTTATTATTTATTTCCCCCTTCCCGAAAATGCGGAGTAGATAAGCAATAGTGACCATTGTTAACCTCCCTGCCTTTTTTTCTCCATCTCCGTCTCTCTCTCTCTCATCTAACCGCATAAAATATGACTCGCACCCGGTCAAGGAAGCAAATGACGCAGCTCGAGGAAATGAAAGTCAGGCATCGGGGTCAACGAAAAGCTGCGAAGGCAATAAAGGAAATCGTCGAATTCCAAGATGCTGAGAGGCTCCAACTTCAAAAGCTCTGCACTAAGGGCGCAAGGCCAACGCGGAGGGCCAGATCGAAGAAGACGCTAAACCGACCCCTCGGAAAGAAGGAGGGAGGGAGTGGGTAAGTGCGTGGCTTCCTCATTCGCGGCTTGGGTCAAGGCATAAATCGATGAGCGGCGAACGCCTCGGGGCAATGGAATCAGCCCAGAGAACCCCGAGACGGTGGGTTTGCTTTCGCCAAAGCTTAAGGCGAAGACGCGTGTAGAGCAGAACCGAGAGAGTGAAGGCTGTGTGATATTACCGAACTCAGGAAGGAAGAAGCGAGAGATTGACGGATCCACAGTGCGACTAGACATGAAGTACATAGGAGTTTTTACATATGGTGTGGATGGGAAGACACGAAAATGTCAACTGGATTCTTTTAATGGCGGCAGATTCCTCAAGGGCACTCGCGGTGGTTAGTGTGTCTACATCAGAAGGTTTCGGTTTCCTAAGCCTTTTGATGTAAACACATCAGTTTCCTATAAGAAATATTGTTGTACCCCAAGTTTTTGTTTGTGAGCTTTATTCCATATGATACTTAGCAGGCTAAGCTACTATGACTACTACGACTAGTCTGACTCTTCGCATACAATAAAAAAGTGTGTCTCATATAAACACAATATAAATATTGCTTCATGTAAGTTGATGTATCATTTATATCTGTTACATTTACGTCGAAATGCCAAGTAATTGTTACATGGGAGGCGTCGACGTTTCTGCCAGCAGCGGGCCGCGGCTCAACGCTTGCGCTCACGACGAAAACGTAGTAACGTATACTGCTGGAAGCACGAATTGCAAAAATAATTCGTCATCCGACGTACACTAACGTGAACAACTTGCAGTTCTAATAAATTCGATAGCTAATGCGTATAAAGCGTCGCACATCAAGAGCAACTGCACGATGATACGTACGCGAAGTTGCTTCAATGACCGCCTATTTCAGTAGCTTCCACAGCATTGTCAGCTAATAAAGAAACTGAATGTAGGTTATCGAATCACTGCACCGCGGTATTTACATCGAGGTGACAGAACAGTAGGGCCATCTTACACAGCAAGGAGCACGTATGGCTGCTAAGGAGACGCACCACTCACTACGCACATGCTTGCTGCGGGGGACTATAGTCTCGCTTTGCAAGTAGTGCATATAATGTTCGTGAATGACTAGACTCTACATGTTGTAATAGCATCTCTATACGCTTCTAAACGACACAAGAGCGTTCTCGAGGGTCCGCGTAAAACTTTTGGAAAGGCGCTTAGTTAAACCAATGTCAACACGCTCAGTTTCCTACTGTGTCCAGCTTCTGTCTAAGCACATATGACGGAACGTGGCAGTCCTCCGGCTATCGCCTGTACTTATAGTTCGCTCACAAAGACTTCATAATTCTTCTGAAGCGAGTTCAGGCTTGGCCGATTTATAGGGGTTCCATAGGAAACTGTTCAGTCGACCTACATTCAAAGATTTAGATTCTGTAACAACAAATTCATCATCCGAATACTGAAAAGAGGTTTTATAAGGGAGTAAATTATCATACAGAAAAAGAAACACACTACCGTCAGCTATTTTAAATTCTAATACCTCTTATTTGCGTCAGTCCTGTAGATGATTCACTGGGAGCGGCTGAGAGAATGTCACTTGCGGTTGATGTCAAGTCTTCGGTTTTGATGTGGGCGATTCAAATTGAGGAGTCCCTGTTTTACCGTCTAGTGGCCTTTTCCTACGCATTGAAGTCATTCATTGGCACACAGGACGATGATAAATTTCAAGTCGAGATGTAAGTTTCCTTTGCAGGATCTGCTGGACTACTCGACAAATAATCTATGCAACATGGCCTAATATAATCCTTTGGTATCCGGTTTGGATACTCTAAGAAAATATCTGCATTCGTTAAGATAGTAATATGAAAACAGCTAAGCCGAATTGCTAAACAAGATGTGTTGCGCGTTTTTTTTTTCAAGCGTGTTTTTCTTCTTCCTCACTATGCCGAAAAACACTTGAGAATAACCTTACATGAGGTATGTGTGATGGTAGGGAGAGGTTACGGATGGAAGATCTGGTATCTTGTTAGAAGTGAAGCTTCTTTTTAATTTCTTTTGGCACGCCTGGCATCCCAGAATTTATTTGCAATCATTCATTACTCTTTCACGAAAATTCTGTCAAAAATTGTGTTCCTAAAGTAACCAATATAAGATTACTTGGGACGGCCAGAACACAACCAAGTGGTACTGAATGGTGACGATGATGATGACGGACCGCGAAATTGCTGAAATACCAGCCTTTATCCTCTTTTTTTTTTCATTCAAGCTCTCAGTTCTTGGTTTCGTATTTCTCTGGAACTAGTTTTTCTTCTGTTTCGCCGCAACCGTAAAAAGATTAATTCACATCGCTGCGTTTGGCGTGAAACAGAAGGCGTCGTTCAGCGGATAGCCTCCCGGTGGGAGTAAGCTGCTCATTACGAAGATAAATGAGCTTCGCCAGCAGCCATTGGCCTTAGAAAAGGGGCGGCGGTCTCTTCGACACTGAAAGGAAGAGCTGCAGTAACGACGTGGCTAAGTGGATGCATTTGAGGGTAGCCGACACCGCAGCTGCATGGTCTGTCATCGATAGTAAATAGACAAACACCACCCTTGAATACATTATTTCTGCAGTTTATAATTTATCATTTTGTTTCTTTGTCTGGTTCTGGGTGCTTCATTTTATCAGGAGCATTTTCATCTCATGGTTTCCCCTCTTGTACCACTGCAAATTTTTCGGTAGTCATTCAGTGAGAAAAATGACCTTCAAAACATTCTGAACTCTTTTATGAACACTCGATGTGTGACGTTGGGTATTTTGGGGGGCGTAGGCCTATACAGAAGAACATTTTACTAAGACCTTCTTTGGTAACAGATCCGTTCAAAGAGCTAGGAAATTTCCCTTTAAACATAGCGTCAAAAGCATAAAATCCCCATGTAAGGGAGAGTTGGGTCTTTTCGCAATTTCCCTATACACTGCTACGAAATTCAGTAAAGTTCGGGTGAAAATTTCCTATACCCATTCGTCTAGACAATTGACGACGATCATAAGTACCTACCTTCAAGCGAAAACCTTTTTAGTAGTGCACTTTTCTCGAGGGTGTTCGAAACATTTAAGGATTGCGTGTGGGTCTACCGTTGCAGTATTCACAAATATATTTTTATTTAATATTTTTGTCAGTTTATGATTTCTTCGTTCCGCGTAATCTAAAATATGGTATGGTTGAAGTGTTGTGCGTACATTAGCCCATACGCCATTTTAAGGTTGCTCTTACAGGCCTTCATCGGTAAAAAACCGTATTCAAATATTTTGTTACAATAGTTTTTACACTTGTGGTCACGATAATTTATAGTATCTTGCCTAACTTGTCATTATTGGCAAACTGCTCGAGCCCATCAAGCTGCCCACACAATCACTTTTGTCGCCTGATACCATAGAAGGGAACTTGATTTATTGAAAAATAAATGCTTGAAATTGAGCTGGCTTTAAGATGAACTGTTATCTCATCGTGCTCCTATCTAAATAATTGGGACTAGGGAAATTATTTTCCCCAGAAGTGACGGCACCAATTCTGATGAGGCTTGTGGCAATTAAAGTAACTGCATGTTTATATATTGTGGCCATACGAAGTGGATCTTTATTTGTACCTTCAATGCTTGTTTTTTTTTTTTTACAAACGTTGTTCAAGATCGCAAAGTTTCTAAAATGTCAGGTATCTTGTTTAGAACTGCTTCACTTGTCAATAGGAAACGATATCACAATTTTGTAGACTAGTTGTACATCATAATACAACGAAAGCGGACAAATTAAATTGATGTATTATCCACTGTTCTGTAGTATACCACTGACTTCTGAGTAGGATTTTTACTTACAACTGTACGTAGGCTCTAAATTTTAGTAATTAATTTGTCCCCTTGAAATGCTCCAACGGATGCAGTTTATTGAACTGCGATACCATTTTCTTGTGATCAGTCAAAAAATGTTAACTTCGTGCTTTTTTTGTAACCTTAGCAGCTTATTGACAATTTTTTTGTGAAAATGAATTCTTTCAGAGTCCGTAAAATTTATTCATACCTGTCCAACGGTGGTCTCACAACAGCATTTCTACATTTTAGGTCTACTTGAAGAGGGAAATAAGAGTCGGCACAGAGCCAAAGCTTCCGCTTTCGTAAGTAGGGGATTACGCATAATGACGGCGGGATGACACCAATGAGAGTCTTAAGAAAGAGTCATTGCAAAAATATGGTGAAAGAATATCCGCAAACACAATAAAGCAAGGCGTTCATCACAATACGGTCAAAATGAACACCTCGTCGAAGTTTCCTTTTTCTTGTGGCACTTCGCTACAAAAAAAAAACTGAAAAAAAAAACATTTGCAGCACAGATTGCAAAGACGGGCTAGAGACAACGAAAAGAAATGGATCTGATGAATCGCTTGCGGCCGTCTCTAACCTGACGTACGAATTTTGCTTCTAACTAGTTCCTACGAGTTCTGGTTCACTGCGGAAGTAAACAGCTGGTCCGGTAGCACTGCCCAACGGATTTGCTGTTGTGAATCTTCCGGGATTTCTCGACCTCACTATCCCAAAGTATAAAGAAGAAGCCTTCTCTTTTGACACCCTTAAAGCTGATCTGAAGCAAGATTGGTGGGCGTGGCAGGAGTTCAGATTTATCTTTCGCCTGTGTGTTTTGTCTTATACCCACTTTTTCCTGAACGGATTTTTAAAAAGTTTATATTAGGCATATAGAACCAATGAAATGACGGTATTTGTTTCCATAGTGCAATGGGAGTGTTCTTTTTTTCGTAAACCAAGAAAGAGCAAAAAACGGCTTTATATTGCGATAAAATGCAGGTTCTAATTTCTATACAATTGTCGCCTTCAAGAGGATAAGAAAGAATAAATTTCGCAAATTTCTGCGTTTCCTTTTGAAGAATTATCCCGAGTAGTTGACCCAGTGAAACGTTATGCGTACCTCGTGCAATTCACATCACTTTTTGTTGACTATTCGGCAGTGCCACTGATGCTCACGACCATTATATCAAAGTGAACGTCACCACGAATGTGCAATAACTGCTGCCTTTGCTCAATTTCTCACTTGTATGTTTTCAGAGACCGTGGACAAAGGCACACGTAGGACATCTGTACAATCCGGAATCTCAGTTCATTTACGTTCTCACTATAAGCTGAGTATTTCTGCAACGTTTTCTACTTAGGTAAACCAGCCTTCAACATAAAAAGAAAAGAATAGAAAACACGATGTTTATGAAGCAGCGTTGCAATATTCGAAATGTCTTGCTTTTTCAAATACTCGTAAAAGTATATATTTGGAACTGGCTTCCAGCGAAACCCCCACTGTTGATCGGAACGGTCCTTGACACACATCCACATTTATCCGGAACATTGTTTTATACACTCGTACCGGAAACCATGTTCAAGACGCGGGACATTGTCCCGCATAAACAAACATGGTTCTAGGTAGAGGTTTAAGAAACTGTTCCGGATAGTGGGTATAGGTGCGGGAAACCCTCTTCCGGATACCAGTGGCTATTCAGCTGGAGCGCAGTTCCGCATACTTATTGTTACACGTATTTAAAAAGTACGGAAGATATATTGTCTTGATTTTATGTGGAACACATATTCCTTTAGGTAGGTAGAAAATATTTCCAGAAATATTCCGCGTACGGCCGGAACCTCAGTAGAACGAGACTGAAGAGTAGTGCTTAATATTATTTATCTATTTATTTAATTATTTATTTGTTATACCCTCAGGGCCAAAGGCATTTTAGAGGGGAGTGGTACAAAAGCAAATGTGGTACATTGGAAGTAAACAAAACGTAGTGATTAATATGAATAAAACACAATGCTAGAGTACACGAGGTTTCAATACAGTGTTAGCTGCTGTGTCACAAAAATAAATTACTGGTTGTACAATGTTAGCTAAAGTTTCACGAAAAAGGCTGTTATCAGTAATATTTACAATATCAGCGGGAAGGTGGTTCTAATCTATACATGTTAGAGGGAAATAAGACTGGGAAAATGCTTTGTGTTACATAGATAGGTCCTGACCCAAAGACAATGATCAAAGCAGTGTGATACATAATGGGGTCTTGTAAAGAATTGCGTGTGCAGGGTACGATGATGATAAGCCTACGAAAGAGTGCTAGACGTGACATTCTATGTCGGACAGACAAGGGAAGACTAAGATTAGATTCCATGGAAGAAATGCTTGCAGTTCTATTATAATTACAAAAGTTAAATCAAACTGAGTAATTTTGGACAAGTTCAAAGCGAGTTTTCAGGTTATCCTGGCAGGGATCCCATACAGAAGTAGCATATTCTAATTTAGGACGTATTAGAGTTTTATAGAGTAGATGTTTTAGGTTAGATGGTGAGCTAGAGAAGTTACGGCGCAAATAGCCTAACATGCGGTTAGCGTTGTTAGTACACGTATTCGGCGTGAATTGCCAATGACAGATTTGTAGTTATATGGACACCTATGTACTTGTAAGATTTGACTGTTTCTATAGGAACGTTGGCTTGTTGACGAAAAACGCGGGAAACATGTAGCACTTTACATTTGTTAGTATTTAGTTCCGTTAACCACGAGTCACACCATTTGGATAGTGCATTAAGATCGAGTTGCAACTTGTTAACGTCGGTTTCTTTGGTTATTGCGCGAAATATAACACAATCGTCAGTGAACAAGTGTACATTAGAGGATAGTGTAGCAGGAAGGTCGTCAATATTGATGAGAAAAAGGAGTGGGCCCAGAACTGAACCTTGAGGAACCCCAGAATGTACATCACTGAAAGAAGAATTAAAACCATTAGCTGTAAGAAATTGACAGCGATTTGTTAGAAAAAAACTTTATCCACTTGAGATGGTTTGGATGTATATTTAGTTCATTTAATTTGTACAAGAGAAGTCTGTGGCATTACATAACATTGAGAATGCAACGTCGATGTATGTGGGGTGTCCCAGCTAACGCTGGCCAAGCTGTTCAAAGAAAAAAAAACAGATTCGAAAGCGCGGTACAAGATACGTTTTTAACACGTATCTAACACGTATAGGTCATTATACCCCTGATGAAAGATCCCCGTAGGTCCTATACTCGTATCTTTCGTTATTTCTTTGAGCACCTTGGCTAACGTTAGCGCGGACTTCATCGTGTAATGAAATAGTGCATGGACTTCAACGAAACGGCGGTTATTGTTACACGCCGGCTAAGCAGTCACTCTGTACGCCGTTGTTTGGAATTCGGAAGAGCGAACATTAGTTCGATCGTGGCAGTGAGACTTCTCGGGAGCGAATTAAAGCGAATATCGGAAACGCACGTACCAATCGGTGCACCGCGATTGCGATGCAAGACAAGGCCCCTCAAAGCGTGTGCTTTGAGAGGCCTCCGGGAGCCAAACGAAGACGCACAGGAACCCGAGCCGAAAAAAGAAACTTCAACGCAGCTTTTGCGGATGTGGTGCACTTGGAAAACGGAATGTTTTACATCTGAGCATAGATAGCTTTAAAAGTATAAGACACCAAGTATCATTATCTGTGTCATAATGAAGGTTCGGCGAGTGTCAACTTTATTGCCGCGACGATAAAGCACACATATCCTTACTGGGAAAAGGACATGCCGAGCATACACATCAGGAATATCAGAGTCATGAATTTGATGACTATAAAGATGCATGTAAACTGGATATCAACGCTAATTTATGATGTAATGAAAAGCCATCACGTATATATTGTGAGCATCTTCTCAGCACCTGTTATGGTTGCATATAGGTGGTGAGATTGTCAGTATACTCCGTATACATATGGCTGGTATGATGTCGACGGAAACCCTGCCGAAATATAATATGCTACTGTAACATCACTTTAAGAAATTATGTGATACTTAGCCTAATTTCGCTACTTATCGTATCCCTCTAATGGTCAAACACATAACACCTCCTTTATTTCACTTTTGTCGAAGTTAATGGCGGAAACAGCCTACCTCGATCATTTCTGTCAACATGTACATTCATAAATTTTTGTTTGTCATTCGTTATAAGTGGCTTGACACGTTGTTATAAGTGGCTTGACCCGTTGTTATAAGTGACATTGCACATTGTTATAAGTGACATTAATCTTAACTGGGCATGTGCTAGGGATCCAGGTGCATTTTAACGCAGGTTATTTAACCATACAATTTACATACGATTCTGACCATACGGCATTCCAATGTAATAATTTTCTGTTGAGCAAAGTTTAACTTACAAAGTAGTACAAATACCAGAGATTATAGTTTTTGTTAATGAACAGTGTTCGCGCTATCACGAACAGATTGCCTATTATTCCACTTAACCTATGAGATGCTTTCGTCATTTTTCTTGGGCCACTTTTTTCTTCTGATAATGGACTGACGTATACTAAAAGCAATTGTTCGTATATTCGAAGATGCACATTTGTGCCTTATGCCACTCAGTATAATATGAGGAGTGTGAACTAATCGGTAACGTACGTCACTACCCTGCTATACACACAAACACAACCTTTCACGTGTCTTAGTTCTGTTTGTTTATTATACAAACCTTTGCGCTAATGTGTGCACTGATGAAGACTTCTACGCCGTCGTTTTTCTCTCAAATATACCTCAAAACACGCTATGCACCTCTGTAGAATCTAAAAGGGAACCGTTCGAAATAAATTATCATTCCTTGCGATTGCCCGCAGGCCGACTTCTCGTTCAGTCGGCCGTTATCATGCAAACGTTGCGTTCATTGTACGCTTTTTTCTTCTTCTTTCTGGGTTTTTACGTACCGAAACCAGTTCTGATTATGAGGCACGCCATGGTGGAGGGCTGCGGATTAATTTTGTTCACCTGGGGTTGTTTAACGTGCACTAAAACGCAAGCAGACGGGCGTTTTTGCATTATGCGTCTTAATCGGACAGCATGTCTAGTGCTATACATTTCATTCCTTGCAGCGTGGTTCGAACGCACACAAATATTATACCGCGCTGTCCACTTTTAAAGAGAGCCTACAATTGGTATTGTCAGTTTTATTCCTGAAATATAACGTAAGGCCAGTGTACTGAAATTTGATCTATTAATGTACGTCCGCTGAATCATTCTAGCCAACTATTTTCGATAACGCTAAGAAAATCTGCCAAATAGAGTAGTTATAATGCTGGTTGGGCGCATCCCATTACCAGTGGACAAAGGTGTACATGTTTGCACCCGTCTTTCGCGCGAGGCAATTTATGCCACGCGACATCTAAAAGAAGGACAGACAAGACAAGCGCCATCTTCTATGTGTATAAGTGCGTCTGTTAGCGCTTATTTCACGCAGCAAAGTTTCATCGACAAGTCCATCAAGAAAGACATCCGTACACGCCCTAATGCTAGCGTTCTTATCGCGTGCGCAAAATGAACACTCCGATGCCGGGCAATGCCAAGCTAAAGATAGATATACGAGGAGTGTTCCATGTGCTTTTTTGGCGTAGCCTCACAATGCCCAACCTTTTTTTTTTTGATGACACAACGTTGCTCTGCAAGAGTCCACCGCTCGCCGTGTCCCGCGTCTTCCGGGTATTGAACCTGGAAGCCGAGGTCTCCTTTCACGCAGCCGATCCGTTTCATTCGCTCCCCTCAAGTGAATCACCAGTGGTAACTTTGTTTATTGGTATCTATAGTATGACGAGTGTCACAATTACAGATGGAAGACTCACAAATCTTCTCCCCTGCCTTTTCCGCAAACCTCTTCCATTCCTCGACGTTTCCCAAGTAAAGGAAGCGTTGATATAGAAGAGCCTGTGCGACGGAGCCGTCCGCCCTTTCCATACACCACTGTCGCGAAGGCAACGAAGAAATTCCTATGTATGGCTCTGGCACTTTCAGTTCTTTTTTACCTTATGTATATATATATATATATATATATATATATATATATATATACATGCATACATACACGACTGTTTGATCACAGATTGCTAGTGATTTGTCATCACCATCATCATTAGCCTATTTTTATGTCGTCTGGCGAATGAAGGCCTCTCTCTCCCAGCAACCTCGAGTTATCCCTGTCTTGCGCTAGCTGATTTCAACCTGGGTCTGCAAGTTTGCTAATTTCATCGCCCAACTTAATTTTCTGCCCTCCTCGACTGCCTTCCCTTCCCTTGGCACCCATTCTGTAACGTAAATGTTCCACCGGTTATTTGCCATGCACATTACATGGCCGGCCCAGCTCTATTTCTGTCTCTTATTATCAGCTACAATACTGGTCCTCCTCGTTGGCAATCTTAATCTTACGCCTAAAATTGTTTGTAGAAGTCGCAAATAGAAGCGACAAATGGCAACTAAAACTATCTTTCCTTCATTTAGGCCAGCCTTATGCAGATGAATGGTACTCGCCAAGCCACTTACACAGATAGACCGCCCTCATTAGCAATGGTATCGCCATTGAGCAACGTTCAATTTCTGATGTTCCTGAACGCTGTCTATAGCCTCTGCTTCACGTACGAACAGAAGGCAAAGAAAGGCTAAATATAGAGTTGTGACGTCCCTGGGGTGTGACGGAGATCACACAGGCCTTAGTTGGTTGAGTTAATCCTTGTAGATGTACGTATGAAAAACTTTGAACGACTGCTAAGTTGAAGGGGGAATTGTTTTCTGCCATGTAACCAGGCTTCCCCGCATGCGAAATGTCTTCACATGTGTTGAGCAGAGTTGGTGAAACCGTCTGAGCTTGAAAGCTAAGTGGTAAACGAATAGTGCACATCGACTAATAAAAATACTCGTCAAAGTTCTGTGCTTCCTATATTCTTTATTGAGAGCACTACCACTTCAGTAATACATGGACAGGAAAAACATATACTCAAGAACCGTGCAGTGATTCTTTGGAAAGGGTCGTGTAGTTCTTATATTTCAGTTTTTCTTTGACGCGAAGTTGCTTGCGACAAATTTTTTGGCAGTCATTTGCCTAAGTTTGTCATATTTGCTCATTTCTCTATTTCCGTGTCACGTTTGCCTTGATTCATGTTCCTGATTTCAATTCGCTTTGCTGCTTTTTTAGCAGGCAGAAGTTGCGAGGAAGAAAAAAAAGAGTACTCGAACTAATCAAACAATGTCGCGTTCGCCTCCGTCACAAAGGTGTTTTCGTGGTTGCTATGGTCACAATTTCTCATTTTGAACCTTCTGTCGCGTCTAATCACCTTGGTCTTTCTAATCACCTTGACTTCCAGTGTTCTAAGGCTCAAATCTGTTTTGCAAGTTCGATACCGTGTTTCCTTTAGAAATTTTTTCTCGAGTAAGGTTTCCTTGTTGTTTTCCTCGCCTCGATGTAATAGCTAATTTCTTGCTCGTGGGTGCGAGACACTCACAGCACTCCTAGCACATGCACAGCGTCCACAAATGCAAGTCAGCCAAGTCCTAGTTTTACAGTAGCGAACTCTGTACTAGTGTTATAATCGCGTCAAAAAAGAGACGCAATATCTTATAATAATATATGTTATAATGA
Source organism: Dermacentor silvarum (assembly GCF_013339745.2). NCBI lineage: Eukaryota > Metazoa > Arthropoda > Arachnida > Ixodida > Ixodidae > Dermacentor > Dermacentor silvarum. Next base: position 47,965,278 of record NC_051160.1, read on the forward strand.
ACCATAGCGAAAGCTTTTTTTTTTCTCGCATATTCAAGATTTGGTTCAGTGCACGTAGCAAGTCCCACGGTCAATATATTATAACTCTAATAACGACACCCCGACGGACCTACATGGAAGTGAAAAGACGCGTATTGTATCTTATGAGACAAATGAAAGGTGGTGAGCTTGTTCTGGCTGCACCGTTCCCATAATGTTCTCCGGTGCCTCACATGACTAGAATGGTTTCTTGAATGCTAAAATTTTTATCCTGGTTCGACGACAGGCTTCCGCCGGGGCCGTTCATTGGTGTATACTGTATAGTAAATCTTGTGTCCTTGATCCAGGAATAGGAATCAGTTAAGCATCTCTCTCCACAGTGCGCTTCGTTGAGATGAAGAATGCCCTAAATTCAAGTAAGAATAATTATCTATATCGGAAGGATGTTCGTAGCATTTCAACATCGATCCAATTTCCTGAGCACTACTTCACATGAAAGAGAACAAAATTCACCAATTGCCACTACATTCAATGTAAAATAATATGACGCCATTATGTTCTTTCTTCAAAACAGGAAAAGGCTAAGGATATGTGTTCTTGTCGTCTTGAAAAAAAATGAGATGTGCACTTTACGTAAAATAATGTCTTCCCAAAGCCCATATATTCTGTAGTGCGTATACTCACAAGCTAGCTTGTAGGAGGACCCTTAACTTACCACGCCGTTTCAAGAAAACTAGTGTCTAAAATTTTGCGCAAAACTACTTGCGCATTTCTGACAGGATTAGACCTAAGTAAATTGCTCAAAAGTGTTTTTTTTGCGCCTTCTGCAGAAAACTTACTTCAAACTGAGAAGGCATGATCTGTGCCTCTTCCGGACCTTTACCCGCTAGCGACTTCCTCTAGAGTGTGCCCATAGATAACCATCTCAACGCACCATGGGAGCAGATTAAAAGTCTCAGGAATGACGGCTTTAAAGTGTCACGCTCTGCTGAACACCTCTGGCACTTGACTTCCGTAATCTTCGCAGAGGAACTATGCTTTCATTGGGGTTTTTGTTAACCGTTCATCGAAGTTTGTAGGTGCGCCTTGGGAGCCATTTCTCTCACGGAATTGCCCTGAGCGTGACACAGACTTAGGCATCCGGCAGCGTAAACACATGGCCCGACAAGAGGATGGGGCAAAGGAGTCATCTATTTCGAGTCCGCTCATGTGGATCGAAATAACTAACTCAAGAGTTAGTAAAACCAAGTACCGTAAAGAAAGAATGAGTTAAGACTGTCAGTTAATAAGGTGGCTGGACGTATCGCATTCGTTTCCGCAGACAAAAAAAATACCGCAAAAGCAAAAAGGCAGCCAAAAAAAAAAACACTAAGCATCACCCCCTCTCCACTGAAGATTATGTTGCCAACTACCGAATCAATAACCACCATATTAAATACGAGGGTTGATCAAATCTAAGCTAGATTGTATTTTGTTATTGTAGTAATAAAGAGTGAAAGTATCACATTATTGTTCTGCATAACCTCCTTATTTAGAAAGGTATTTTTCCAGTGACTAGGTAGCAGTGTGGTCCCATAATCATAAAAAGAAGCGGGTTGCGTCAGAAGCAAGTTGCGCACACACTCCTCAATTGTACCGTCCTCATTGAATCGTTGGCCTTCCAGAGCCTATTTGTTTGACCCAGAAGAAAGGAAGGTCACCAGACGATATACAAGTGCTATAGGGATGGTGCTTCAGGGGTTTTCAACCTATTTTTTTTTTAATTGGTCACCTGTGAAAGCTCCAATGTGGCTTCTGGAGTTGTTACCGAAAAGAATCACTGATCCCTTTGGTTGGTCATGCTTTTTCAGTATTAAGCACATCTACCCTAATTAAAAAGCTCCCAGTATTATACAGCATTGATGGGGCAACGATTGTGTGAAAAATATTGTGCAGAACACCTGGCTGGTTCCAAACAACATTTGAGAGCACCCTGACAGCTGACAGCCAAACCTTGGCTTTGACAGGGGCTTCCACACCTTTCTCTAGAGTGGTAGAGGTCGTGCGGCTTAGCACTGCGGAAATAGTGACCCCTGTTGATGAAATTTAGAAAGATACAGCAAAATAAATGTACTGCTGCAGAGTCATCAGTGTAGGTGTGACTCCGCTGTTCGAAATCACACGAAGTGACAGACAAGGAAATTATACAACATATAGGAGAAGTAAAGTGTTATGCTTGGTTGAAATGCAGAAGTAATAAAAGAGAAATGAAATTTGATTTGATTTCTTGGTGAACGAAAGGATACCTTGAGGCAGCTGAGGAAGGAACACACCTCCCAATGCGGTTCGAGCTCTTATGGGACAGAAAATGGGGTTAGTGCAGCCAAAAAAAAAAAAACTCTTTTCTTATCCTGAGTCCGAGAAGTACTCATAAAATAAATATACACCACTAATGAAAAAAAATATTTTGCATAATGTTTTCTACCCCTAGGATCCAAACAGCAGGCTGCATACATGGAATTAGGCTTCACCCCAGCCACTTTTGGTATCTTTGTTGAACTTGCACAGACACACCTCGTCATATGCGAACCATAGGTGTACATTACAGTTTCTTTGTACTATGTTTGTGATACCATTTCAGCCGCACGTCTTACGTCGGTCAGTGTCCTATGACGACCATGCTTTCAAAAGAACGCGTGCTAAAATTCTTTGCTCAAAACCGAAATTCCAGCAAGGAAACAATTTTTACAGCGAAGCTGTTAAGGGCTCACCTTTCGATCGTCGCGTCCGGCAATAGAAAAAAAAATCTCATTGGCCGTATGCTGTATGTGCGAGTGAAAGACCGAGGGCCAGGGACGCGCGCTTTCACGGGGAGCGAACGCACCCTGGAGAGGAAACGCGACTTCCCAATGGAAGGGGAGTGGTGGGCGAGGAGGGCATCGAGGCACTGTGCGTGTGCGTGCCTGCTCTCCCACTGCGGCGCATGCGCGCAGCCCTGCCGGCCTCTGCCGCCTGTGCGCGGACTCTCTCTGGGCTCTCGCCCGCCTCTCCCCTAACAGTGTCGACAACGGCGTTTAGCCGTTCGTCAGGTAGCCAGCGTTCTGGCAGCGGTTGTGTGCGGTCACAGAAAGAACGCGCACAACTGTTTTCGACGGCGGCGGCGTTTTGCCCGCGTTCGCACCAAATGATCGCGGCGTTGGTGACGTGTTTATGAAGGACGTGCCAACCTTTGCCGTACACCCTATGGCGGTGTACCGTAGGGACCATAGGGCCATGGTCCCTGTGGTCACTAAATAAATGAAAACCACCAGATCATATATATTTATCGTTATTTAATAGCTCAAATAACCGCTACACCATCAAATCTTAATAGTCATAATTGGAAATTCATAATTTCCACGGTAGTAAAGCTTAGCTGGTCTTCCATCTCCACCCCAGTGGAAGGGCTGTCAGTTTTTTTTTTCTGGCGTGTTTCCTGTAGGCAACACCTTCAGTAAACGCCTAAGTGCTGCGTTTGATTGAAATGTTGAAAAAAGGTTAGGTAAAAAGAAAATGAGACTGGACAAATATGAAAACTTGCCGCACCTGGTGACAAAACTCCCATGCTCCGGATACAGAGTGCGGGGCTATACCCAATAAGCTACCACAGCGTGATCCCACCAGCGGGTTTTGTGTACGAATTTTTACTACAGGATTAGCCCTGGGAGTGTTAGCGAGGGCAGATCAGGGCCAAGCTGGCGGACGTGGAACAACCGTTTGACCGCAGGTGCAAGTAGTACATGAGCTTCGGAACTGACGCGTTACTACATTTGAAATTAACACAACAATTTTGTTCCAATATACGTTTTGTGGCTGCATTGTCGCTTGCTTAGCCTTATTGTTACTCATAGAAAGTCAATTCCTCAATTTCCACGTTTCTTCGTACTCAACGCTGTAAGTAGCAGCAAGAAATGTTTTGTACAGTAAAACGCTTTAATGCAAGCCCGACTGTTGTAATAATTTGTCATACCTGGCCAGGTCGTTGTGAAAGAGAAGGCATACAAGTTGCAAGGAAAACACTGAAGACGCTGAAGGACTTCTTTTGTGCACCGACACGTGAGCAAGTCGATTACTTCAGAGCACGGTGTAAGATATATACTCTTTAGGTGAGGACACTCGCCAGACTCGATCGACCAGATAAGTAGCAAAGGCGCGCGCCAATCGGCCCGGTGACTGCAGCGGATACCTATCGGCAGTACGATGCAACTTCAACACAGAAAGCTTTTTATTGGTTTAATCTCCCGTTGTTATAGCAACCGGCGGTTCGCGGGAAATCCGAAATGATTGAGTGACGCACGAAAGTAGGTCACCGGGGAGAGGGCATGCGCGCGTTCCTTGTCGGCGCACGCTCTCGCCTGCGCTCTAACTGAAGTTGCGTCGTTCCACCGAGAGGTATCCGCTGCCGTCACTGCCCCGATAGACGCGCGCCCTTGCTACTTTATCTGGTCGATCGCGTCTAGCAAGCAAGCCGAGAAGTGTCCCCACCTAAACAGTATATATCTCACACCGTGCTTCAGAGTCATATGTGCCAGTTCGAAGATATTCGGGGACTCTGGCAACAAGGTGCGCACGAGCACAATTTAAGTGCCGTGATTGTAGGAATAGCAGCGGAGAAGCGCCTCTTTTGCAGCCTGGAATTGATGGGCTTCTACACGAGGCCAAAATATCTTTTAACACTTTCGCTTGATTTCCTTCAGAAATAATGATGCTTGCTCAAGAGAGGCTAGGCTGAACACGTAATAAAATACATACCACAATAATGCATAAATTTTGCAACCGTGTTGCATGTTGTTTGCACTAGTGATAATTTTTCACTTCGGGAATTATGAAAGTTGTTAAATATTATTAATTAGTGTACCGTTTACTTTTTTCTTGTTTAGCGTCTCGTTGGTACCCGCGATTTTAGAATACATGCTTCTTTTGTCATCATGAACAACAATCGCAATCATAGATTTAATCTGGTGTCCACTTAGTTGAAGGAGACCCTACTCACTTTTTATGATGGTCTGGTCGTCGGTGCACACTCACATGCATGTCTATAAATTTTGTAGCACGCATATTGCTTGCGTTCTTTCGGAGTTGTCTCTTGTATTCGTGATGCAGTGCGAATCCGCACATAAACTTATTTCTCATCCAGCTCTTCCTTGTGTTTATTGGACTCTGTTTTTTAATCTCCTGTTGTTCCGATGCGCAGTCTTGACTATAGTGTCTATGATAATTTGGGTGCGTTTGCACGAAAGGCAAGCAAGCAACGGCCGAAAGAAAGGGCAAACCGATTTGCAGAAATTTTCGTAGATGGTTACTCGAGAATAAAAGTTGCGCCTTGTGAAGACGAAAACTTCCCTTCACGGACAAAAGAAAAAAAAAGGCGGGGGGGGGGGGGAGCGAACGAGGGTGGAGGGCAAGGGCAAGCATCAAATGCTCCACGAAGGTCATCACCGGTCCTGTATTACCGCACTGTCACATCGGATAAATGAGCCGCGCGTCCGCGGTAGACCACTGCCATTACCTCCATGTCTCCACGATCGATCACGATGTCCCTTCTTCTCATCAAGCGAGGGATTACGATCTCCGGGTCGCGCTCCCAGCTACGAGCGTCCTACGCAATCTGCTTTCTTTTGTACTTGTGCAGCGTTTCTGCCGACACATTGTACTGTGTTACATTGCATGGATATATTTCTACTGTTGTGCTACGGACAGAGTGCTAAACAGATAGTGAACTTAAGAGCCTGGTAAATGAGAGCATGTTAGAAAAAAAAGTATCAATCACCAGCCTTCTACTACAGCATTTCGCATTGCTTTGATCGTTCAATCTCTCAAAGCTGAAAGCATACATCTATACGCCGTCTTGTCGGAATGTCATGCCAATGTATCTGGGATAGAGAGATTTGTTTCACAACGGGTAAAATCTGTCTTTTTTGATCTTATTTTAGAACGCCCAACTAAGCTAGACGTTTTTCTGTAGTGTCATATAGTTCCGGTACTTGGCAGTGCGAAATTCACTTTTGCATACTGTGGCTTCATACCAAAGTTAAGGCACAGGCTCTTTTTTTTTTGTATTCAGCCGCAACCTTACGAGGGGAAAGACCGTTAAATCAGAGAACCAACAGGGGAAGTTTACTTATTAAAAATATTCCTGGGGTCTTACGGGAAAAACTACAGTCGAATGATGAGGCACACCACAATGGGGGACTCCGGGTGACATTTCACCACATAGGGTTATTTACCATGCACCTAAATCTAGGTATCATCTACGCACTTTTGCATTTCGCCCTCATAAAACTGGAGCCGCCGAGGCCGGTATCGAACCATTTTCTTCGAGCTCAGCAGCTCAACGCCATAGCCCTGGGTGTACCATGGCGGTTAATTGCTGTGTTGATTAGAAATAACTTAAGTATTCAAGGATATTAAAGTGGCCGAAAAGATGGGTTGAGGACCAAACCCACCTCCTCGACATTGCGCTGCGGTGCATTACTAATTAAGCTGGTTCCTCGTACTTAAAGAGGAAGCTTGCTCCCGAACACTAAATTTTCTCCTAGCAATGTTAAAGCAGACTAAAAATTGTAAGATCGATATATTTTTGTTCGGCCACAAAATATGAACGTTACCAGATTCTGGTGGAAAATACGTTGAAAGAGACAAAACACGTGGCCCCAACAGGCACCTTTGCCTCTGTGAACTACACCGTATAGTAGTTAGACCTGCGTCGGCTAACCATTGAAACCTCAAATGTGCGTTAAGGCCTGCTTTTTGTGTGAATTATTTTAGTCTTCGATTTGTTTATGTTCAGTTTCTAATGTAAGTACTAACTCGATGTGCTTTGTAGTTAAACGAAGATGTTACAGCAATTATTATAACAAGGCCACAAAGCTACAGCCACAATATCGAGTCATACAAAGTGAGTTATAAATATGGAATGGTTCGAAATACACTTTATTTATATTTTTGGCTGAAGAAAGAAACGTCATTGTACCGCTCTCCAAACTGGAGTCCCACGATCTTCCAATAACATCTCCGCGTGCTTCCCGTGAGGTTTCCAGAGCGTAGGCTGCTTTGAGGAATAATTTAATAAATAAAATCGAGCTCCTTTAGGGAACTCTATCGAACCTTATCGGGCATGAATAACGTGGTCTTACCCGTCGTCCGTCTACTTGACCTCAGCTTCCTGCTCCGCTGCCCGCATCGACAACCTGCTCACAGCGCGTCCGGGCCAAATTAGAAAAGGCTTGCATGCTGGCTATACGAAGGAAGGCAGCCTTTCAGAACGTCCTGCGCTCACGTACAATCAGCTTCAAAGACGTGCTGAACAAATGGGGACCACAGCGTATGCGTCGTCTCCCAACCTTTCGTAGAACATTTCTAAGGAGCGAAAGGAGCGACTCGTTCTTGCGAAACTCCACGGAATACAACACGCGTCGGTGTACGTCGAGGTAAATAATAATAATGATCCGAAGTTACGTGCATTTGATCCCCACTGACCTTTAGAATTAAAAAGTTGCTTGGTCCTTACCCATAGAAAGCAGCACAATGAAAAAGGTTAATGACATTCGACACCTTTCCTTGGACGAAACAGGAATAATCTATCCTATCAGGAATAATGTATCCTATCTGGCGTATTCTAAATGCCAGATAGGATACAGTTTTGTAAACGCAACCCACTTCCACCTTTTGTATTTATGTGCGCCTGTTGTCTAAAGTGTGTGTCATGGTCATATATTTGTGCATCTTGAGTCGTGAAGCGCTGTTTGACTGTTTCTTTTACTTTTATTGCGATAGCAATTACATGGACATTCAAAGCGGATTTCTGTCGCCGGCGCCACCGTCGCCGTCGCCGTGAGGTTCCATATGTCTTCCAACGGCGATGAAATCGTCGCCGTGCGCCGTATGCTGTATGTGCGAGTGAAAGCGTGCGATGGACGCGCATTTTCACGGGGAGCGAACGCATGACGTAGAGCAAACGCGCGTTCTGCGCCGTGCTCCCTGAACGGCTGCAGAATTAAGCGTCTCTTTCCTCCTTTACAATCACCATGTATATAGAGCACACGCGACTATTTCTGTCGCGCGAAAGGCCGTGGGGGGACAGGAGGGAGGGAGGGGAGGCGACGTTTAGCTGCGGTGCCAAATGCGTATTTAAATAAAAACGTTGCGAGGCGAGAAGGTGGTAAAGACTTCCGACGCTGCTCGACGAGTGCCTCGTTCTGATCTCGTCGAAAACCTCCGAGCCAACCCAGAGGCACCGGCAACAGTTACCAACACCGTGCGCGTTCGGAATTTTTTTTTTTATTGCGATAAAGACTTGCCGTTAAGGCATAATTCTTGATGTGTATATGTGTATTATATGTGTGCTGTGAGGCACACATGAACGCGGGCAAAACGCCCACGGCGTCGACAACAGGCGTGGATTTGAGTAGATGAACCTAGCCATGCCAGAGAAGTGATAGCTCAGGGTGCTAGGCATGTGGTTGTAGTCCAACCAGCGGGCCACCCACACCCTTACACACGTCAAAATCAGTGTCCAGGCGATATCACTCATGATATCCCACGTAACATCAAAGAACAAAGGCATGAAGGAATGGGACATCCTCCGATTGGTAAGAAGCCTGGTAGTGAACAGAATCACATACAGCTTGCCCTACTACCATGGGAAAGACTCGCTGCCCAGGCGGCGCTGCAAAAGCGCCGCTACACAGCGCCCCCTACGACGAGTTTGTTGGTTTCGAGTAGGAGGCAAGGTGGCCGTAGGCTGCTGAAAGCTGAGGAGCGCAATGGAGCAGCCGCTTTCGCTTTTGGTGCGGTTTGGATATCGGCGAATTGCAGGCGTGCGTGAATTCTTCAGGCCAAGCACTCTTCGAAAAGGCAGGAAGATGATCAACGCTCAGTACGCTTACGACGTGCAGGAGATCGCAGAGACTATTTCCGCGCGCTGCTACGAGCAAGTCATACGTACGTGACATTTAAATACATGAAAGTTCCATGAGGAATGTTCGTGCGATTACCGACAATGAATGGACGAATAGATTGCTCTTAAAAACCCCAAAACAAGCTGAAATCGTTAAACGTCCACCGACGACTGCTTGTCGCGGCCGTTTCTGCAGCACAGTCAATCACGCAAGAACTTTTGGAACATGCACGTCAGTTACGCGTAATTTTCAACATTTGTCTCCACAAAATTCTTGAAATTTTGTATGTGCGCCGCAGCAATTCGCAAATTCGCATGCTGACAGCCGTGGTTTTGAAATCTGCCCCGTGTTGGCTGCGCGCTCCGGGGCTACTTTGGGTTGGTATTGGCTGGCCTTGGTGGAGCCCTTTGTTAACCTTGCGTGATTAACCTCATTAATTCGGTCGGGGCGCTCGGCAGGTGAACGAGCGGCGTTGCTTACCCTACATGTATAGGTTGTAAATACCTCACATGTATATACGTAGCAGGCAGCGTTTCTGTTGCCTACTTACATCACGCGTAGAACTGCACGTATCCAGCGCTCCTCTCGCTTCGCGTCATACGGCTTTCGGGGAACCGATAAAATCACACATGAGGATTACGACCCCCATGTTCATGACAATTTACCAACCGATAATAACAGCGGCTACCGCGCTTCGGGACCGCGCGCTGCTCCGCGTAATCGTCAGGTCCCCCTGCTTTCGACGCGCTTTGTCGGAACTGAGAGCGCTCGCTTTCCATGTCCGACGATGCAGGCGGTAGCGTAAAAGGTTGTGAGTACGTTTCAACCAGTTCTGGAGTCTTAAAACTACTCATAGAATTCAATATACCGCACAAAGCGTGCGAGACCTCTGTAACTCAAGGGACGCCGTCCATCTTAACCTACCCAGCCAACTTCTTTGCACGCCACCAGGCTGCGCCACAGTGCTTTCAAAGCTCCAGCGCGTCAGCCCCATCTCACACAATCCGAGACGAAACAGGACAACACGCTCTTGAGGATGGCTTGCAAGACCGCTCTCCGCCTGCCGATGAGTGCATCGACTGAGAAATTATTGGCGCTGGGGTTACACAACACCCTCAGCGAACTCACAGAAGCCATTCACGTCCCACATCAACAGACACTTGCGCAAATTCACATGGGCCGGCGGGTCCTATAAACCTGGGACTTCAGAGCGACAACAGTACGAACCCAGGAAACCTGCACGATACCTCTTCATGTCCAGGAGAGGTATCACATTGCCCCATTACCAGGCAGCATGGACCTTCACTCCAGCAGGAGGAGAGTGAGGGCTCAGTACATGGAGAAAACATTCAGGTTGCATACCACGGCCCGTTTTACAGACGCCGCCATGTACGGGACGAAGAATAAGGGCGCAGTGGCAGTGAACTGCGACCACAGAGGCCACGTTACCTCCGGTGCATCGACCCGCCCCTGCACAATCACGGAATCCGAAGAGCTGGCCATCGCGTTAGCCATGCGCGTAGGCCAACACACAAAGAAACCACGGACGATCCCAGCAGGCCTGCCGCAATTTCCTACAGGGAAGAATCGTAAGACCTGCTGCACAAGTCTTAGCTCAAATACCCAAGGTGGACACTGAGGTCATCACCGCACAAACCATCATCTGGATACCTGGCCACGCTGGCATCACGGGTTACCTGTACGTCGACAGAGTAGCTCGAGGATTCGTACATAGCCATGCACTCATCACGCCGACTGCAGATGACCTAGACCTAGTTGACCCCGAGTACTCAGTGATCCTGAACTACCACACGGGGAGTCGCCTGCGATATCCGCCACCCCATCGAAAACTTAAGACGGAGGATGCCGCTGCCTGGCATGGGAACCAGATAGGCACTTATACGAGCCTACACAGATTACATCGCATCATCGCATATTACACCACAGCATACAAGGCCTAATGCCCGTGGTGCGGGGCCACACGAACCCTATACCACATTTCGTTGGAGTGCATGCTACACAACATAGAACACCATGGCAGGAACACCACGATGAAGCAATGGAAGGCACTACTGTCTGCTCAGCCCTCGGCGACCAGCTCAAGCTGACCTAGAGAATGCAGAAGATGGCCAGTGGAGCCAGCGGAGCCAGCGGAGCCAGTTTGTTTGCATCACGCTCGTGCGTATTAATTCTACGTAAGATGTTCTTGCTTTCTGTACTTTTTACAACAAACAAATGTGAAATTTGCGGATAATTTTGACCTAGTTCTTGTTTAAACGCGGGTGAGATGCATGTTTGTAAGACCCAAACCCAGGGAAGACCATTGCTCATTATAGAAAAAAAAAAAACATTTTGACGAGTACGAATATTGTCATTGCAAACTGCTCCACGTGTTTACTATCAGTAGTACGATTCCATTACAATTGGATTATCCGCCCCCCCCCCCCCCCCCAACTACTGGCTTTACTAAAAAAAGAAAACTTTGGTATTATCACAAACTGGATCTTCCCCTCTGGTTAACCTCCATGCCTCACCGAACCAGATAATAGTTCCAATCTAATACCTGGTGTTGTATACCTGGTGTACCTAATACCTGGTGGTGTATACCTGGTGTACCTAATACCTAATCTAATATCTGGTGATGGGCCGGCCCTCACCCCCAGCATCAGCCCTATGTGGGCGGGGGCAACACCTCCCACGTCTCCAATGGAGCACGTCATTCACCCCCCCCCCCCCCCCCACCGCCTCGCGAAGCCGTGCCTGAGGGAACACCATTGCGCCCTAGCACACAGGAGGGACGCGGGGCAAGGGTCACTGGGCGAACTCGTGAACTCGAGAACTTCTGTCTCGTCATTACCAAAAGCAAATTTGCATTGTTACAAATGCGACGACGCGATGACCATAAACTCTTTAAGTAATTTTGTTCTAAGGACATGCTAGTGAATTTGTCACCAATCACCTCAAAACCATTCTATCAGGCCATTCGTAGAAGTTGTCACAAGTGACATGTCTAGCTGTGCCGCCATTAAGTAGGTAGCCACTCAGGCTACCGCTGTGCCGTTGTACCTTGTAAGCATGAGTATATGGAAAACTATTGGAAGCATTCCTATCTTAGGGAAAATAATATAATGTTTCTGCGTAAATGTCATGCGTCGTAATGCCTTCTGAAAACATAATTGCTTGCTAGGTTCATGTTAAAATTAGTTGATGACAATTTTCCTGTTTTTCCATGAGAACTCGGTAGATGAGAATTATGCAAAAAAAGAAGCATGATAGCCTTCATCGATGAGCATTGCCTACAGGCAACATACCAGAACTTTTTTCTTACTGGGTTTCACTATTGTAGCAAAATGATAACTGTAATACTGTTTGCTATGAGATGAGATTAAATTCTATAACATAGAGAGAGACAGTAGAGAAATACGGAAACGGACAATGCTTCATCATTCTATCTTGCTTCTTGCGCTGTTATTTGATTTCAGCACTGAGCACGAAGTTTCAGGCTAAATGCTAAATATACACGACCAACACTAAATGAAAGGCATCAAGCGTCATATGTTGGCTTTGAACAGGAACACAGGACGACCAAGCAGTTTGGCATGCTTCTCGCTTTCTTTGGAAAGTATGGTCAAAGGAAACGGCCCGGTGCAAGGTATCTGGCTGCAGGGGTGTCCCATACTTGATGTAAAGCAACTGAAAGATAGAAGGGGAAAGCTGCATGTACAAATTCGAAATGATGCATTAGGTGGCTTGGAGTGAAGAGCACTTCCAATTTTTTACCTTAGGTGTTTCCGTTCCATTGCTGAAGAGTTTTCGTAAAACGTTTTTGTAGTTAATTATGCTTTTTCCCGATGCGCGTTGCCATTTCGATAGAAAAAAATTTTTTTGCTAGTGATATGTCACATCATTGTTGGAACAACAATGAATTTTTTATTAAATCGGGCTGGTATACGAGGTATTGTGAAATATTTATATGCGAGAAACTTGAACATTGATATGTAAGAAATAAGGTCAAAAATTCCTAAATGGGAAACATGAAGCCACACCGAACAATTAAAAGCTATAAAACAGCTGCGAAAACTCACGAGCATGCAGATCAAAAGAGGGAATACTTTTTTTTTTCAAATAAATTTTTATATAGTAGGACGCGTGCGCAAAGTTATTGGATTGTTACATTATGAATGACATATCTAGCGATTTTCGCTAATGAATCCTTTTAAACATTCAAACAACAAAATCTGAGTAGACAAGTTACATTTATAAGGCTGGCGAAGGTACAACAGTTTTTGTGCGTTAACTCAAATAGGGACGTCTACGCTCTAATAAATATGCATGTGTAATTAATGGGCATGAATGTTTTTAAATTCGAAGCCTGTCATTTGTTAGCTAAGAGCGGACCACTGTCTGCGGAATAAGTAGAATACTGAATTTCTAAGTTAATGGCTTGCGACGCGGTTTATTTAAATTCACTTTATTTGTACTTGTTTTTTTACATTTCTACCCATGTGCATATTTTGGTCATTTCTGACTATATACTGCACATTCATAACAGCTTTAAACGCAGTCAAAAAACTGTAATGAGTGCAGGGAAAAATCAAGAGATGATTGACAAACTATATTAATGATAGTGTGAGGGAGCCTTACCAACTTTAGCTGCTAGGAACTTCCTCTTAAACTTACGGCTTGCAGGCACCACGCTCATTAGTTCTTATTTTTTTTTTACTGCAACTGGCGCCCTATAGCGTAAAAGAATTCCAATCTGATTTTGTTCTAATCTTCTGACGTCAAATTTACGTAACCACCGACGCAAGCATCGGGCGGTCACTCGCAGCGTTGTCTGAACAGCCCAATCAAACGCTCTCCTCGTTTATAGGAGGTCACCTTTGTGCGCTTTCAAAACGAATAACATTGCCTACAATGAGCGGTTTTTCTTATGTGATTGGCTGAGAAGAGGCGAGCAGCATGCTCACATGGAGAGGGTTTCGATAGGGCTTATCGAGTGCAGTGAAAATAAATAACCGGATTAAGAGGGTGGTGCCCGCGTCTCCGATTGGTCCATTTCCCCTTTCTTAGTTTGCTGTGGCTGGTCGAAAATCGTGGAGGCGTGCAAAAATACCGCTAAAACAGATCCTCAGCAAGGAAGAGTTGGCAGAGCGATGTCGTATGCATGCCGAAAGGGCTCGATAACGTTTTACTGCCACGCAAAAAATATTTATTATGCGCAAATAAATCCATGATCACCGGCAGGTGCGAGTAGCGAGGGCCTCAGCGATCGGTGGGCAGACATTTTCTATTCCTTTCGGAACAGGGCAATCTCTGACTATTCAGAAAAAAAAACAGCTTTCTTCGGCATAATAATGCATCGTTACCGCGCACACGTCACTTTGATGCGGTGAGTTCTGGCGGTTTTGTGACGTCGCGTGACAGACAGGCGAAATGGCCGCAGCCTGAAAACGTTTGACCAATAGCAGAGGGCTAATGATGAAAGTGCGTCGAATAAAAAATTATAATTTTTTGATCAGCTTAATTATGCATGATCAGTGTGTACACGTCATATCCGATGGGGAGCTGTAGCAGTTTTTCTACGTCGCGTGACGGCCAGGCAAAGTTGGTGATGGCCCGAAAATTTTTTATAGATCTTGGAGGGTTGATTGCAGAATTGGAATAGAAAACTTTGCAAGGAGCTTTACATTATAGCGCGCCTGTAAACTTCACCATGGAGCAAGAACGGGCGCCAGGGGTGTTCATAGAAATAAGCAAAGCCAATGGCACATGAAATGAAAGAGGGTGGATGGGGATGTAAGCCAGTGAAGAGCAATACATAGAGAAGTAAAGGAAGACGTAGGCCGAGTGGTGATAAGCGATAAAAGTTGAAGTATCAAGTCTGAGTGCAGAAGTACCATGCTTCATTCAGATCCTTTTGCAATTATTCAAACGGTGGAACGTTCCTCCAAAGCCCGTTTGTATGCATACAATACAGTCGGGAGCCAAGTCGGAATTGCGATAGGCGGTTGCTCTCTTTGCAAATATGCGGTTTCACAGCATCGTAGATTTCAAATCAACCACGCGGCAGTTTTTTTCTATTCGGTTTTTGTGAGCCTCGTTTACGTTGATTTTCGGATAGGAAACAATCCTCTCTCTGTAGCTTACGTTCACTAAAGTATTTTTAATAGCTTCGAAGCAGACAAAGAAAGAATTTTAGTTCTGGAGAAAGAATTTCTTCCGAAATAAAGTAGAGAGCAACGCTTTGTTTTGTGCCAAAGTATTTTACTTTTTCTTTCCTTCCTTAAAATATGTCAATTTTAAGCGACCCAAAATATGACGCTATAGGAGACTTCTGTTCAACCGTGATAATTTTTTTTGCCAATGAACAAAGACTTTCGTGTTTTGTAATATATGTGCTTGACTGCTACTTCTTAGATTTACACATTCCCCAGATAATATAAGAAAATGCTAGCTAGAGTAGAGTACTTCTTATGTTATTGCATTCAAATGGTGCATGCAATGGCAATAATAAAATGGGACTACTTATAAGTGTCATCAGAAACGAAGTTGCGAAATGGTGCTCAAATTGTTCAACACATAGCATTATTGCGAATGCATTTTTAATGAAGTCAATAGGCTTTAGTAGATGACAGCAGTTCAGTCTCTTGTGGTAATTATTATAGAGGTGGGTAATATACTGACAGGAGCCGTCGCAATGTTCGGTTTAGGATAGTTGCAATAACTGACCTTTCGTTATTCTCATTGGTTGAATAATAAAGGTGTTTAAACGATGCCGGACGATAGCGAAGTAATTTTCAGTTACCAGAAGCGCTCTGATGGGCAGCACTTCCGAGACATCCTCCCCCCCAAAATACAGCAAAGAATAAACTCCAAATTTTCTCGGTTGAAGTGTGTGCGAAGAAAAGTTGCCGAAGAAAATGCATGCAATACGCCTGTCAACCCTAAGCCCAGCTGTCCGATACTCCTTAAAACATTGCCGGCATTTTTTGAAGGTACACGTGGTGAAAGTTAATTACAGCTTGAGGTCAAGCTGGTTGGGACGATGAAATAACGGAATCGTGACTCAGCAAACGATCAGGGACGATTTTGTAGCATCTACCGTTCGTCGTCTTTTGATTGCATCACATTTCTAATAATTATTCACGCACCAACGAGCCCAGCCACGTGTTTTATTTGTAATTGGGAATAAACTGGACACTTTTGTAAGGTATTCTGGTTGTTTGTTATGTTTGTCATCTGAAAGACTGATAATCAACTAAATCGGCAAGCGCTAATCTAAAAGGTCTATACCAATAATTAATTATTATTCGTGACTATCAATAGGACTACTACAGGAGGACCTCGGTCTTTCTGATGAATTTCATATACATGTCCCATAATTCATACGTCATCCCATCCACAGACTTTTTATGCAACATAATGAATCCACTCTATTTATTTATGATGCGTTCTGTCTTAATTGTGCTGTACATTCCCGTGTTCAGTAATATATCCGCACACTACAATGAACTGTTCTAGAGACAGAAGCGAGGAAAGGCAGAAAGGTTAAGCAGATGCCCGTCCACTTTATTACCCCACAGTTGGAGAAAGAGAATAATAGGAAGGAGAAGGAGAAAGGAGGGTGAAGTAACCGAATTACCTGGGCCCAAACTTAAAGGGTGGGCACAACAGCTATAAACGGTCGCAGAGTCATGTGTAGTTGAGTTGCCGTAGCAACGCTTTCATTGCTTTCGGCGCCAGCCAATGGATGTGGTCCAAGGAACGCAACGCCGCACGTTTACGCCTACGCTGCTACTGCTTGCGGGTATAACATTGAACATTCCAACTGAGCCACCGTACAGAACTTGTGTGAAGAATGAAACGTAAAACGTTTTACTTATCACTGCAGCATGTAGCGGCGGGTGACTGATGAGATGCTGAGGTATGAAAGAAAGGAAGCGAACGAAAACGCAAACGCGACGGAAGCGCTAGCGCACAAGTTATGCATAGCCTCCTTAACATTTGCGTGCTGCAGTAAAGCTATAGGTGTTTCTGTAGTGCGTAAAGCAATACCAAAACAAGTACAATGAGCTATAGCATTTTCCTTCAGTCATCAATCAGGCCGATAGGTTGGAAGCTTTTGCATCCCGCTTCTTCATGTCGAGGCCTTCTGTGTATACAAACTACGCTGGCATGGCCGGTTATAAATAAGTAAGTAAGAAACTCCAGCAGAATCCACCTTATCGTGATGATTAGCATTGGAGCAATGAAGCGAAACACCATATTGCCACCGCCAAAACGCGTCATATAAATAGGCGTGCACGCAGCCGGGCTCCACTATCGTGCTTTCCTCTGGACACGCGTTTGGAAATATATATGCAGACAACATTGTCAGAAGATATACGCCGTGGACTCGTTTCTGCCCAGACTTAAATATTTTCTAAGTAGTTTTTTTTTTGGTCTTTGAAGAGGTGGCACATACCTAGTGACACAAGTTGGTCGAACAGTTGGTTTTAAACGTGGTTCCCTCAGCACGTCAGCGACATGTTCTACCTATTAGACTTTAGAGTACGCAGTAGCCCAAGTTGGCGGGAAAATGGTTAGAGATACATATAGATTGACCGCTGAAAGTGCGTAACGTATCCTAAAGTATTATTAGCATTAAACCTTCTGTAAAAGAAGAAACAAAGGAATATAAAAAATTGAAGGACGCTTAAGCTTCTTTAAGACTGGAATGCGATAGCGTTATCGGGCCCCGTTCGCATCGCATTTTTCTTTGAGTCGGCTTCACTGCAACACCGAACGTGGAAAAGCCAGCTTACAAAGACCAAGATTACGCCGATCCTATTAAAGTCGGCTTCACTTATAAACAGAAATGCATTGCTGGGAAGACGTTTTTTCAGGGGCTATATAAGTCATCTTATATTAAAATGTGAAAGCCCAAGGAAATGAATGAATGAATGTGTGTGGTTTAGTGGCGCAAGGGCCAGGTATGGCCAAAGAGCGCCATGCCAGTGTTTGTTAGTTCGCAGTGAAGTGATGAATTCTGAGAAATAGATGTGACGGGGCTGTAAAGGGGCCTAAAAATAATTGCTGTAAAGTGCGTAAAATATACATGTACTAAAATCATGGCAATGACTAATGAGGTGTACTATGCAATGAAGAATGCATTGAGAAAGAATGACACGATATTTAAAATATTTAAGATGCAGTGATTATTAAGAAGCACTACTGCCTAGACAGAGCCCTTGAACCACAAGGGTCTGGAGGCATGTGCTATAAGAAACTATCACAGCGGCATCCTCTGGAGAGAGGATGCGCTACGAACTAGTTGGGCTAATAACATGCAGGACCACATCGTTCAAAAAATCAACGACTGCTTTGGCATTAAAAATCGGTTCTTCGCCAAGAAACATAATGGGGTGAAGCGGGACATGATATCGGTACGCTTGTGAAAAATATTTCTTCCTTTCTGTTTCGGCTTCCCGGCACTCCACGAGGACATGGAGGACAGTCAGCCTCTCACCACATCTACCACAGGTTGGTGGTTCACTACCAGTAAGCAAAAAATTGTGGGTGCCATATGTATGTCCTATTCTGAGACGACAGAATAGGACATCAGTTCGTCGTGTTTTCGTTACGGGAGGCCAGAAACCTAACTGTGGTTTAATGAAGTGAAGCTTATTATTTATTTCAGCGTCCCACAAGCGTTGCCAGTGGCTTCGCAGTTTCTTTCGCAGGAAAGGCTTCAAATCTGTTGCAGGAACAGCAGTTGTAGGGTTAATAGCCTGAGATATAACAGATGTGGCCATTTGGTCTGCTCGAACATTACCTTCAATGCCTCTATGGCCTGGCACCCAGCATATAATCACATGCTGGTTAGATATATACGCTTTACACAGAATGGAATAGAGCTCATTAAGTACAGGGTTTTTGTGTTTACAGAGTGATTGCAATGCTTTCACAACACTTTGCGAGTCTGTAAATATGATAGTCTTTTTAAGTTTTGATTTCATTATATACTTTACAGCCGATAATATAGCATAGGCCTCAGCCGTGAAGATACTTGTCTCCGGGTGCAGCACACCGGATACCGAAAACGATGGACCGATGGCTGCATAAGTTACCCCGGCATGTGTCTTGGAAGCGTCTGTGTAAAACTCTGTACACGAGTATTTAGATTGGAGTTCTAAGAAATGCATTCTAATGTGTGCCTCTGGCGCGTGTTTAGTGACCTCTACGAACGATGTGTCACACTCTATGAGCTGCCACTGCCACGGCGGCAACAGTTTCGCTGGAGCCATAGGACATTGCTCAAGCAGTGGAACACCCATTTCCTCACTAAGATTCCTAACACGCAAAGCGAACGGCTTTCTCGCTGCAGGTCGATTATGGAAGAGTGTGGCAGCGGTCACGTCATTTATAGTTGAATAAGAAGGATGTTCAATGTTTGCTTGTATTTTCAGAAAATATGTAAAACTGCTGTATGACCGCTGCAGATGAAGTGACCACTAATTCGACTCTACGTAGAGGCTCTGGATTGGACTTGTCCTGAAAGCACCGGTCGCGAGACGGATACCCAGGTGGTGGACGGGGTCTAGGATTTTTAACGCACTTGGCGTTGCAGAATTGTAAATTATTGACCCGTAATCAAGGCGTGAGAGGACAAGACTTTTATACAAGTTAAGCAAACACTTTCGATCACTACCCCAAGTCGTACGCGACAGAAGCTTTAAAAGGTTCATTGTCTTCAGGCATTTTGCCCTCAGATGCTTAAGATGGGGAATAAATGTGAGTTTACAATCTAAAATGATTCCTAAAAACTTGTGCTCGCTGCTCACAGAGAGTGCATCTCCTTTGATTGCAATACTTGGGACTGGCGTTACGCCTCTCTTGTTAGTAAAGAGTACTCACGTGCTCTTCTGGGCATTTACTTTGAAACCATTTTCGTCTGCCCATTCGGACAATTTGTTTATTCCAAGCTGCACTTGTCGTTCGCAGATGGCAATATTGCATGACTTGAAGGCTATTTGCACATCGTCGACATAAATTGAATAAAATATTGTGCGTGGAATGACTTTGTGCAGGGAATTCATTTTTACAATAAATAGTGTACAACTAAGCACGCCTCCCTGTGGCACACCGGTCTCTTGGGTGAATGACTTAGACAAGGCGTTGCCCACTCTTACGCGGAATGTGCGATTAGATAGGTAACTTTCGATTGTATTTAACATGTTGCCACGGACACCCATCGCCGAGAGATCTCGGAGAATGCCGTAGCGCCATGTCGTGTCGTAAGCTTTTTCTAGGTCGAGAAACACTGAGAGGCACAGCTGCTTATGTATAAAAGCATCCCTGATATAAGACTCAATGCGAACAAGGTGGTCTGTTGTGGACATACCTTCCCTGAAACCACATTGCAAGGGGTCTAGTAGTTTGTTATATTCAAGGAAACAGATTAAGCGCCTGTTTATCATTTTTTCCAATAGTTTGCACAGGCAGCTTGTTAGCGCTATTGGCCTATGGCTGCTGGCTAGGGATGGGTCTTTGCCTTGTTTAAGCACGGGGATGACTATAGCTTCCTTCCACGAAGACGGGATATACCCATCCGCCCACATGGCATCGAAAAGATAAAGGAGTGTTTTCAGAGTTTCAGGATGTACGTACTTAATCATTTCATATATGACACGATCACCACCTGGCGCCGAGTTATTGCAGCAAGCGAGGGATGCCTTAAGTTTAGTTAAAGTAAATGGATAGTTGTAGGCCTCACTCGATGATTCTTTACGTTTAAGGGGCTGGCGCTCTTCGCGTTCTTTGATCCTCAGAAATGTTTTTGTGTAATGGGACGCACTGGATACATGTTCGAAGTGTTCGCCCAGACAGTCTGCCTGGTCTTCCAGGCTCTCACCTTGGGTACTGACTAAGGGGAGTGGGTGTACCTCCCGGCCTTTTAATTTATTTACTCTATTCCACACTTTTGTCTCATCAGTGTAAGAATTTATACCAGAGATGTACTTTTCCCAGCTCTCCCTTTTAGCTCGTCGACGCGTTCTTCTACCCTGGGACTTTATTTGTTTGAAAGTAATCAAGTTTTCGGCAGTTGGTGAGTCGCGAAGTCGTACCCAAGTCTTGTTTTGATTTTTCCGGGCTTGTTTACATTCTTCATTCCACCACGGAATGCGACGTTTATTCGCTAGTCCATTAGTTTGACGGATGCATTTCGTGGCAGCGTCAATTATAAAGCCTGTAATATACGCCACAGCGTCTTCTATATTAAAGGAGGCAATATCATCCGTGCTTAAATACGTAAGTTCTCGGAAACGTTCCCAGTTAGCTGTGTCAACCTTCCATCGGGGAATGTGTGGTGAGCTTATATCTTGTTTCGTTAAGTTTAATATAATAGGGAAGTGGTCGCTCCCAAAAGGGTTCTTGAGAACGGACCACTCTAGGTACGGCATTAGTGTGCTTGAAACTATAGTTAAATCTATGGAGGAGTATGTATTATGCGCCACACTGTAGTATGTTGGCTCTTTCTTATTAAGTATACATGCTCCTGAGGAAAAGAGAAAGTTTTCGATTAGGCGACCTCTCGCATCGCAACGAGAGTCTCCCCACAATGAGTTATGTGCGTTTAAATCTCCGACAACTATGTATGGAGCCGGAAGTTCATCTATGTAGTTTTGAAATTCGGTTTTATTAATTTGATAACTTGGAGGGATGTATATAGAACTGATAGTGACTAGCTTGTCAAACAGCACCCCTTGGATAGCAACTGCCTCCAGGGGCGTGCGAAGTTTTATTTCCCGACAGGCAACACCTCTGTCAACTATAATAGCAACACCACCGGATGACACAACAGTGTCATCGCGGTCTTTGCGAAAAATAGCATACTGTGTTAGGAAATTTGTTTGTGTATGTTTGAGGTGTGTTTCCTGAACACACAGCACCCTGGGACTAAACTTGCGGAGGAGTTCTTTAACGTCATCAAGATTTTGGAGGAGACCTCTGACGTTCCAGTGAACTATTTGAGTGCCCATATTAAAAGGAGTGTTGTGCTGTGTGTTTAGGACAAGAAAGTTAGCTTACAGAACCCTTTAGAGGCCCTGTAATGCGGGGTTTCTCTTTTTTGGAGCGGTCGAGAGATTCTCGCCGCTCCTTAGGCGCTGGCGGCGCCGTCTGGCTAGAAGATGTGTCCATCGGCTCTTGCGGTGCGCTGGACACCCGCTCTTGAGAGCGGTTTGTTCGTGTTGAAGGCCTCGTCTCGAGGGACGAGACCCTGGAGGCCACCAGCCCGGAGGTCGATGGCCCCTTTTTCTGAGACGGCGGAGCAGCACTAGCTGCAGCCGCCGAGGGGGCGGATGGCGTCACCGCTGGCTCACTACGCGTGTGCCAGACAGCCGCCGAAAGCCGTTGTGGCGCAGCCCCCTGACGCACCACTTCGGCAAAGCTGGTTTTTGGCAGGTAGGACACCTGCCTTCGTGCCTCTTTAAACGAAATGTTTTGTTTGACTTTAATTGTAACAATTTCCTTTTCTTTTTTCCAGGATGGGCAGGACCGCGAGTATGCGGCATGTTCCCCATCACAGTTTACACAGTGGAGAGAGTTTTCACAAGATTCAGAAGTGTGTTCGTGTGCACTGCATTTCGCACAAGTTTGGCGGCCTCGGCAGTTTTGCGAACTGTGGCCGAATCGCTGGCATTTGAAACATCTGAGGGGATTTGGCACGTATGGTCTAACACGAAGTTTAATGTACCCGGCCTCGATGGAGTCGGGCAGATCACATGAACCAAAAGTGAGCACAAGGTGCTTAGTCTGAATTTCCTTGCCGTCTCGTCTCATCTTAATCCGTTTAACATGGATGACATTCTGCTTACTGAAGCCCTCCAAGAGTTCAGCCTCAGTCAGCTCCATCAAATCTTCGTCTGAAACAACTCCGCAGGTGGTGTTCATAGTACGGTGCTGAGTTATTGTTACTTGGACGTCCCCAAAGGACACTAGATTCGGCAGCTTTTCATATTGTTTGCGCTCGTGGAGCTCCAAGAGGAGATCACCACTTGCCATCCTCGTTGCCTTATAGCCTGGTCCTAGAGCCTGAGTTAGAGATTTCGAAACAAGAAAAGGGGAGATTGTTCGAACTTGTTTTTCTGGTTTTTCTGAGTGGATGACATGAAATCGTGGGAAATCTTGTATTTGACGTCCAAAGAACAGGAATACATCTTCGGTGCGCCCTCTTTTTTGTCGGCGATCAGGGAGTGGTGGAAAAGGGCTAGCCATAAGAATATCCGGGTTTTCGGCAGCAACGCCAGCCACCCACCATGGAGCCCAACAAGGGGACGCTGCAGGGCCTGTGGACACAAGACCTGCAGACGCCAGCTGTACGTCACTACTATAACCAAATATGGAATACCCAAGGTTGGCTACCCACACAAGGTTAACCCTTGCCGCCCAGAAAATCAGAAGTAAAAGGAAGCGAGTAGGAGACAGGAAAGATTGAAAGTCAGAGAGAAAGACGAAGATAGAGGAGGAGGACAGGAAAGGGCGACTGCCGATTTCCCCCGGGTGGGTCAGTCCGAGGGTGGCGTCTACGTGAAGCAGAGGCCAAAGGAGTGTGTTGCCTCCGCCGGGGGGCCGTAAAGGTCCAAGCACCCGGCATCGGCTCAACTCCCAGGATCCCCCTTTCCCCGGACACGGCTAAGCCGCGCACGGCTACACGCGGGACGGGTCCAACCCTCATGTGCTCGGGTACGTGGTGTCGCAACACACCAAACGCCTGCTTACGCAGACGCCCCTGCGGGGAAAAGCCCAAGGACCTTGATTTGTTGTTTTATTGTACGTTTGCTATTGCCCCGACGCAATCAGGCAGGCCAAGCCACAATTTGACCTACCGAGGATGCGAGCGTCAACTGGATAAGATTTTCGCAAGTAGCCTAACCGAGCGCGCCACTGTTGGTATGGTAGAAATGCGGGAAAAGGGATTTGCGTTTGAGTTTCTTCGTAACAGAATTACGTTTTCTCGCACACTCAAATAACAATCCGACGCCACCATGTCTGTAGGTTGTGGCTAAGTCGTACTTTGCCATTTTTGTAACGAATTTTACTGCGAGAAATTGAATGTTTTTTCTCTAATGCCTTGCGCCACGCGGAGGGCCTGCACGGTCGGGGTGGTTTGGGATGATTTACTCCGCCACGGACGCCGGTGCTTACGCTGACGCTGACACCAGATTTTCTGTGACACGGGGCCCTTAACGCTGTGGGGTTAAAACAGTGGAGGATGCAATGGGGTACGTTAGGGCGACATTGAGAAAAAAAAACAATAAATACGAGTTCAAAACACGTGGCGTTCTGTCAGCACATTCAAGCTACATCAAATGTAACAAATAATTTGTGGACGGCACATAGTGTCCTGTTGTTGGCATTGTTAATATATTTTACATATGCAGAAATCGTAGGCCTAGCTGTACCTTTTTCTTTTAATTTTTTCGTACATGGTCTAAGAGCAGGCTGAGACAAAACGGAAACAATGGCTGATAGCATCGCGGCTATCATGCACCACAATTGGGTAATCAACCATTAGGATGGACGAGTTAGGCCTTTTAGCAATTTTCTTCAGAGCGCAAAAGGACATACTCAGATGTACGCACGCAATTACACAAACAAACACCCCGAGAACCACCCCTCCCCCACCACACTTTTTCACATAGAGTGCTTTAGCCACTCTAAGCAACGTAAGTACTAAGAGGATTTACCAAGAAGCCCAGTTGTAATTTCTCAGTTATGTACACTTGTATATAAAACGCAATTTTTTCAACTCGAAATAGTTAAACACTGTTGAGTTCTAATCGTTAATTAGCAGCAATACTGTGAAGACGAGGTTAACAATAAGCAAAAAACACTTCACATATTACAAAGGTAATAAAAATGCTCATAATACTAAACACAGTGATGTGAATCAAGTTCATGCATATTAGACCATACTCAGTAGTACACAAGCAACATCTTTGCATACACAAAAGGGGCACCCTATTATGGGGTAATCCTTGGACAGGAAATGGAACGGCAAAATGAATATGCGATGTGTAAGGGCATTAAAAGTGGGAAAAGGCCGGCACATTCGTTCCGAGATACCCGCTACATTCAATTTTGAATGAAACGAAGCAATTTCAATGATCAATCTGTGCATCAATTATGTTTAATATGTTTGTAGTTTTATAAGAGAGCCCTTCACCAGCACATTTCGTTCTGAGAGACGGAATTTTACGGTTAGGATCCCGAAATGCATACAAAGCCGGTTTGTTAGTTCGAGAATGGAGCCGATGTTTATGTGTATACTATAGTAGTCTAAATTGATATATCTGCTCACCTATTGGATGTTGTATATTTAAATAATGGTCGTGTTCATAGATATTGTCTATCTCCCCAGTAATGTTAAAATTTACGATATTGGATTTTTGCATGACGATTAGATTGTTGCAGTTCTTCAGAGTTGTCGTACACCATATTACACTGCCGCAGTTTAGTTTGCAGTACACAAGTGTGTTATATAGGGTTTCTTTTAACCACGTTGGAATAAGTTATTGTATCATAGAAATTCTACCAGTAGCTCTTGATAGTTCGCATCTTTAGTTTAATAATGTTACTACACTACAAATGGGGCTCCGGGAACCATACACCCAAGAAAGTTAGTTCTGGTATGGGCTGAAGTCGAGCACCGTTGTAGTTTATTTCCATTTGATTTACATGGCGTTCATTTGAAGGTTTAAACAATATGTACTTGGTTTTCTTTGCGTTTCGATTCAACTGATTTGTTTTCAACAACTGCGACAGTTAAGCAAGACATAGATGTTTATGCTGTTTTCTAACAGCGCCAGTGAGACGTTTCCTAAGAAATGGGCAGGCTACACTTCGCTTGACGAGGAAGTGGTTGGAAAAAAAGTTTTTCATTCGAGCAACATTATGAAAAACGCGGTACATGGAACGTACCGCGCGATTTGGAACGTGCATAGCTTCAAAATGGAAAACTGGGGGAGCGCCTGAACTGGCACCAACATGGCCCTTATAATCTCTCCCCAATTCGTGCCTCCGCACAGCCACTTTTACCCGCTGCTTTTCTTGAAACGGCTAGTTTCGAGACAACCGGGGCGGCCAACTACGTGACAAGGAAGGAAGCCATTCTAAAGAGCGCATGCCACGTAACGGCGCGCCGTAAGTACAAATAAAAAAAAGGAAAAGCGCCCATTTCATCACGCAATACGCCATCTCTCTATGCGTGGAATGGAGAATGAAGATCACGACTTGTTTGCCCAGTGACGTTGACGATGGCACAGATGTACTGAGAGTCGCTCGCTCGTGGCGGTTTGAGAAGACCTAAGAATGAACAGAAAAAAAAAACAACCCACTTGACTGTCTTCTTCCCTCTCTATGTCGCGAATTCTACATCGAAAGGCGAAAATAAGAAAACAGAAGTGTTATTTCCTGTACGTTCACAATACAAACTTATTTTTTGACGGAATTGTATGACCACAGCTAAGGCGACGTAGGAAAAATGCAACGAGATTCCACTTGGTGATTTAGTATCTTCTAAGAAAGCACCAAGACTTCACTTTAAAATAAATGTGCCGTTGACTTAAAGAATACGTCTCAAGACTGCAAATAATAAATGTGTAATTCACGTTGAAGTGTATGGTATGTAGGCAAGTGCATTGTTATGTAGTTGTGTTGGTCCACTCGACGGCGAAATCACAAACTCCTGCGAGTATTTCGAAATCTCCCGTACTCGTTTACGTTTAAGCAAGAGTGCATTGCTTGTAGAGTTTTCGTAACATGTTTGTGCGTGCATGTTCAAATGGTCTCTTGTGTGGCGTGTACCACTTGTTTCGAGAGTTTTGAACGTGTTAGTGGTCCCAGACTGTATTCAGTAATTTTCCGTTTTTTCGGCGTCTTAATTTTTTGTTTGCCATATAATGAGGAATAAGTATTGTCATTTGAAACAGCAAACCTCACTTTAAAATGATATCATGAAAGAAAACCAATCCTACTTGTTTTTTAGAATTTTGCCTATTTAAATGAAAATATTAGGAAGGATAAACATCAGGAAACAATAGATGTGCCTGAAATATGATCTCCATGAAGCTTCGACCCACCAAATACCAAAAAGTGGGTCGAAAGCACAGGATTGTAGATCACAAATATAACCTGTACTGCAGAATGTACACAGGGTACATTGTAGCGGATAGTGCAGAGCTGTCTATATATCGTGTCTAGTTCTTCGCTGGCGTGCTACAAGTAGCGTATATAGGAATGAAAAGCGGAATATACAACTAAACGGGCCCCACTCAATCTCTAACTAAACCTGATCCACTCTGTTTCGCAGGCCTCAAGACACCTCAGGCGTTCGCGTCGGGTCGCGTTCCTTGGACAGAGGCTCGCCCTAGTAGGAGACAAGAGTGGTGCAGAAAATGGTCACGGAACCAAAGCGCGCTGGCCGTATCGACAAAAGGAATCGATCGGCCTCGTCTGCACGCTTTTCCATCAAACTGTCGAGTACGCGACCGTGCTGTCGCCTGTCGAAAGCGCGTCCGTTTGAGCAATTTATCACACTTCGTGGTAAAGACATGCGCACATTGTTTCACCCGAATTGATCGCTTACAAGCCGGGAATTGCTTCCGTGACCTTTATACTCAGATTGTACTTTTTTGTCTTTGCTTTCTTACAACGAGAGAATTCAGAACGCGTAAAGTAAAATTATTCATTTGTAAACGTATTCCATTCTGCTGACGTTAACTTTACGTAACCACCGACGCAAACATTGGGCGGTGACTCGCAGCATTGTTTGAACAGCCCAATCAAACATTCTTCTCATTCTAGAGGTCTACGGTGGGTCTGAGCAAGTGCAGTGAAAATAGATAAACGGATGAGGAGTGCTGTGCCAGCGTCTGCGAATGGTACGTATCCCATGGCTAAGAGGCCCAAACTCGCTCAATCCGCTTGCTGTTCCGAACACCGCCTTGGTTCTCCGATCCACCTTGCGGATGGCTGTCCGGTTGTCTTGACGAACGTTCGCAACTTTGCCATCCGCTAGCCTATTTGTCTCCTATTGGCCGGTCCGATTTCGACGACGCGTGGCATCTTCTCGGCAAACATGGCGCTTGCTCAAAGCGAAGTGAAGCGGGTAGACGAGGCCTAAGCTACAGCCGCGTTAGAAACAGTCTATTTGTCACGTTCTTGTGATTTTTGCTACAGTTATCTAGCCCCCACGGATATAGTCATCGAAGGCAGCAAGACAGCGTGGCCTCCCAGATCTCATCGGTGAGTGGGATCGACGAGAGAAACAGACGGAGCACAGGAAGTGTGTTGTGTTTACGCGAGCGTCGGACGAAATATTTGAATCCGTCGACTTCGTGATTTCTTGTTGCGAGCGAGAAGTCCATCACATACACATGCCTTCTGAGCACGACACATGTTCACGTGGAGGGTTCACGTGAACGCCACTCCTTTACAACTTTCAGAAGTGATGACACGATCAGTAGCGACAATTTTTGTTGCGTTGTTATCACTGTCATTCCTTTTGTGCTATACTTCGTGTGAGCAGTTTTGCCGGCTGCGATTCGCCGTGGTGACCGCGTCGTTCGATCTGTGTTCTTGCTATAACGAAGCGTTTTTGCAAGATACAAATCGTGATATATATGTGCGATGTGTCGCAGCGGTACTAGGCGTAAAAGTGCTCGTTTTATGCGATGCGCGTCTGCTCAGGAGGGAACTGTGCATAAGTGTTGCCGATCGCGTTTTCTTATATAGTACCCCGATAGAGAGGCCCTATCCCACCAGTCTTTTCTCCTTCGTGGGATCGACGAGAGATGTATGGTTTGTATCAAAAGTTATTACTACGCTTTTGAAGATGCTTCTATCGGTGAAACGAATTTAGGGAACATAATAAAAGTTACATACTTCAAGACTTAGAGTGCTGTCGCGAAATGGGCACACACCTGAGCGCCCTAATCTCATGAATGCAAATTTTAAGCAGGCTTGCTTTTATCATGTGGACATTAGTGTGAATAGCAGGTATTTCTAAATTGCACGAAGTATATAGCTTTATATTTTGTGATGTAAGCCACTTGCGTGCCCAGGAATCCTAATTGCCTGGTTTTTGCTGGTGGCCAAGAACAGAGTTCCTTTGTGCAGACTCCATGGCGTGGTAGATGAATATATTATAGGTAAGAACTGGATGGTTCCTTTATATTCTGTACAAATTTACACTTTCTGGCAAAAAGCAATATAGATGTACAGATAAACAAGACTGAACAAAGCTATGGTGATATATGATATTCTGCTAGTAGCCAGCAGAAATGCATGATGGAAATTTTGCCGACAGTTCTTCACTGGTTAGTGATGGTCAAGTTACTAATGCAGGCAGAGTAAACTAAAGGAAAGTTTGCCGTTACTTTGTAGATCCATCCTAGTTCATTCTGTAGTTCCTGGCCTCGTTTTGGCAAGAGCCTTGAGTTTAATGCTAACAAAATTTATTACTAGTACCACATAATCTGTATGGGAAGTGCTTTAGGTTCTATCCTCTCGCTGATTCTGCCGACAGTCAGGGACGAATAATGTGCCCTAAACTTACTTGTGCCTGCGAAGTATGCCCATTAAGTGTTTTTCCGATCATCTTTTTCTAGCTGTAAGCGTACCGCTACCAATCATTTGTGGGTGCCGGATATTGGACGCTTAAAGAGGCAATGTCATTGATCTTTATTTTGCAAAAGGCAATGGTTTCACTCATTAACCGAACCGTTTTGAGCTGCACTGCCAGATCATGAAAAGAGGTGCCACTCCTCTTGTCATTCTGTAGTATGTTCATGGTCACGGTGCTATCACAACATAAATGGTGCCTATTTGCTGTCATGTGAACATTGTGAACAAAATTCTCACAAATATGTCAGCATTAGTTATGTAATTGAAGCCAGCCAATCGGGACAACTGGTGACTGCCGTTCAAGTGACTCTGCCGGCAGAATATCTGCTCCCTTTATATATTACCCACGCTGTTTTGGTCAGTGTGCTCCATTTTTCTTTTGACATAAATTTGCTAGCCATACAGATAAGACATTGTCAACACATCAATATTAGAACCATACACAGGGACACTACTTTATTTTATCATATTGAGGAAATGATACACAAGCCCAACTTAGATTAGCAAGATCGGCTTAGCCTCTGCACACAGTTGACTTGGTGCATGTGAGAAAAAGAAATTGTTGCCTAGCTAAAAATAATTATTTCTGTACACCTCCTGGGTGACGCGCATACTAAGTGGAATCAAAGGCAAACACTTAGTAAAGTCATACGCAGGCACATACAAGACGGAGGTACTGAACAGTCACTTTTGGATGCGGTCGCGGATAGATACCTCCCCATAGGGCCGATGCAGGAAGTGGATTATCCGCAAATCGAGTGCGCGACAGTGGAGGAGCTGGACGCACCCTTCACCGTATCGAATATCAGGGTGGGGCTCCACAATTTAAAGAGCGGATCGGCTCAGGGTCCGGATAAGGTTTCTAACAGGCTATTACGAAACCTGGACAATAAGGCAGTGGAACTACTAACTAAGGAGATCAACAGGGTATGGGAGGCAGGACAGGTGCCCTACGGATGGAAGGAGGCATCGGTGATACTCATCCCAAAACCTGAAACACACCTTGACTTGGACAGCATCAGACCGATATTGCTAACGTCATACATAGGCAAGGTAGCGGAGCACACAATTTGGAACAGGGTTTCCAGGTACATGAACGCATGGACCTCTTCCCACATAATATGGTGGCTTTTCGCACGGCCTATCGACGCAGGAGGTTATGCTAGCGCTGAAGAAGCAAATCTTTCATAGCGATACTCGGGACATGAGAGGGATTCCCGCCCGAGATCTCACTAAGGCGATTGACATAGTGTTACATCGATACATACTGTAGGCCATGGCCGTCATAGGCCTGGGAGTCAAATTTCAGACCTTTGTGAGGTCCTTTCTCATGATTAGAACCTCTACTATTCAGGTGGGTGGGCTCGGGGTATCCCCCAAGGATCAGTCATCTCACCACTGCTCTTCAAATAGTCATTAGGAGTCTTTCAGACAGGCTGGGCGGCCTATCCGGAGAATGGGTAACGCTCTCTACGTGAATGAGATCATGATCTGGGGCCAAGGGGGCTCCCTAGCGGAAATAGAGCAAGCTCTACAAGTGGCCTTGGACGAGACGGAGGCTTACCTAGAGGACCCGGGTCTCAAGCTGTCTCCGAGTAAGTCGGAGCTGTTTCTTTACAGACCGGCCAGGCAGGGGGTTTGGGGTCAGACACCAATCAACCAGTACATGTGAATGCATAAACAATTTGTCATTATGCATGTTTTCTTGTGGAATAATTTTACCTTTGGCACCGAGGCTGAGCCACTGTGGTCTCCTGATTGCCAACTTCTGTGCATTTTTTTGTAGTGCTCATGAGGGTAACATTTATCTGGCTACACGAGTGGTGACAAGATAACAGAGCATATTAGTCTTGTGGTTTTCACAGAACACACTGCGCATTAGTCACAAAGCTGAATCCGAGGATTCAGCTTTGTATTCCATTGCAATGCACTTCGCATTGGTTTGTTATGAAAATAAAAATTGGGAACAAATGTATCCTCACTCGTTTTGTGCGGCCCTGTCTTGCGTCATGTGAGCCTTCATTTCATTGCCATAGGTATCTTAAAGTGGCTACTATAAACTAATTAGCCTTGATGTAGCTGCTGCTTGTACGCTATAGGCGCTCCTGAACTCTCACCAGTTAAACGTTCTATTGCCCGACATAGAGCATCGCATATTCTTTTAAAGTTATTTGTCATTCTTGTCTCTATTACTTTGTCATCGCAAAAAGTGCTACAGTGAACGAATAAATAAAGACACGCTGAAATAGACGCTCATAAATACAAAGATCTGGTCAGCTTTCTCTATATAGTTTATTTTCTGAGGGTTTTGACGCTGCTAAAAGAGACAAATAAATTGGCTCTTTTTCTGGCAACAGAAAAACTTCGCAATATCGCACTGAATTTCATCTTCCTGTCCCTTCAGGGTTTCCTTTCAGTCGGGCTTCGGTATCGCAAGTCTCTACGGAATTGAGCGACACGGCGACAACATTGGAAAGTCTTTTTCCTTCCGGGAAAGGCACCCCACGAAGACAGTAAATTGCTTGTCATTTATTTGTTCCAAATCATGCTTCCACCGCCGATTTGACCAGAATGTAGTAGCTGCTGCCGAAAAATGTATATTTTTGGCTTTTACTATTCCTTTAAAGCGGATTTGTTTTTTTATCATTTTGATGAAACAGTTAGCGATAAACACTTTGCACGATAATCTGCCCATCTGTTTACTCGTATCTAGCAATGATTTCTCTCCACAAATTCTTCGTGTCGCAACACCTACCTCCAATGCTGGCCTAATCTTTACCCCTCTAACTAGAATGGTCAAAACTGATACAGCGATGCATAAATATCAGTTTTCGTGGTTTCAACACACGTCTGTCTTATATTTTTAAAACAGAGTAGCTAGAACCTGCTTTTCAGTACTTCTTGTCCCCACAAATTATTGACCTGAGTGATTTTTGAGCACACTCCTCTGTCTGTTATATTAAACTGTAATTACCTCAAATGTAAATTAGCGTTATTGTGAGCGAATCTTAGAATACACAAGCAATTATGCGAGACTTTAGCAATGCAAATAAATGATTTTAGAACTGGGTATCAATACGCCGATAGCGGTGCAAGCGACGGAGAAAGAGGAAAAAAAAGAACGCGCACAGCGTCGCAACGACGCTATCTTCAATACAAAACGCAGCCAGGCCGCATCATCTACATTTCTGGTCTAGTATAACACACAGCGAAAAAGCAAGAAAACGAAAATTTTACTCTCGCCAACGCTGAAGCAGGCTCAACTTTGAAGGGAGCCAGCAGCGTGTATTCTAGACAGCGAACAAGGCAATGTTTGATGTTCCGTGACCAAATGGTGGTCCGATATCAAAACTCTGCTTGTGATATAGCCCCTTTTCATTTCATTTTTTTATAGCTGCAGCTATATGGGTAAACAGAGACCAGGAGCCGGGTAGCTATCGTTCGGAAGCCTATTGTATTTGTTAACGATTGTACACGGAGCGCTGAGGACATGACATCAATAAAACGCACGACCGACTGAAGTCATTTTGAACATGGCTCTGAGAAATACCAAACGGACCTTGGGGTTTTAGCGGTTTTCTTTATTCTAATAAACTGAATTTAGGTCGTCAGTCGCTGCCTAAATTATATGAGCGTTCTTTCTGGGTTAAAGAATGAACGATTCGACATTGCATTCGAGATTTCCTATGTAACTTGTAAGCACGCTGATCTAGGAGTATCATTCTACATACTCCAAAAACACTTGGTCCAACTCAAAGAATAACTCTCTGCTTGTCCTTTCAGATGTTTGGAATCTTCGAAAACCTTTAGTAAAATTCTACACGCGGCTTAACCGAGTACGTGTTGTTTGAATTCCGACACCACATTCCGAATATTGAAGAAGTTTGTCGTAGTTTAACGTAAGTAAACCAGCATTAGATATCACTAAAGAAAAAGGCGGAAACAATTATATGGAAATGCTCCTTGGTTTAATTAGAATGTGCGCCAGCGCGTATAATAGGCTTAGGTACGACATCGAAGATGAGTTTAAATTGCTCTTTTGTCCAAATGTCTTGCATATTCTCGCCAAGCGCACATGTATAAAGAAGTGGGCACCTGTTATGGCCTCAGCAATTTTTTTCTATTTGGCGGTTTTGAGCGCGTTTTGTGCTAATCACAGAAGTTCATGACGAAATATGATTTCATTTAGGAATCCTAATTTGCTTTCACACATTCTACCTTTTCAAAAATACAAGGGAAATGCACTTAGACGACTCTGATGTCATCATCCCGCTTATGTACACTGCTTGACGAAGTGCTCTCCCAGGAGCATACAATTTCCTCTGTCTTGAGCCAACTGGTCCCATCTTATGCCATTTACAAGGATGAGTATTGAAAAGTGGCTACAGAAATAAAAATCCTAAGCATAGCTTATAGCAAGGGTTTCTATTTTGACAACTGAACATCCTCAATATCAAACGCCAAATTACGTCATTCACGAAAGCAGATTTGCAAGCTAGATAATCACAACAACGTTCCTTTTGCCAAGAAGGCTGTCGAGGGAAAACCGGCTGCGCCGCCATTAGACTAAACTATGCGCGTTTTAAAGTAGAGCTATTTCAATCTGTTTCTAATCCATTGTTTCTATTCCATTTCAGCCGCTACCCCTCGACGATTGGTCCAAATTTTTTGCCCCTTTCTCCCGCCTGGATGTCAAGCGACATCCCAACAATTCCGAAAACTCCTCATCGAATATGATGTGTACGCTCATTATGCACGATTATGCGCACACGCATTATACACTCATTATGCACGATTCAACGCCTTTTTCACCATCAGCCTTCCGCTATTCGTCAGAATTTTATGGCTGGCGCCCACTTTGCCTGTCCATCACGCGTCGCCACAAAACCGCGAAAACAGACTATATCAAAGATGCCGGCACCACCCTCGTCATCCAGTTACCTATTTTCACTGAGCTATCTAGTACCTATCGAAACCCTCTCCACTTCTGCGCGCTCTTTGCCTCTTGTCACCATAATGGCTTAAAAAAAGCATATCAAGGTAGCCAATCGTATTTGCTTTCAAAACAAACAAAAGTGACCTCCTGTAAACCAGGAAAGCATTTAATTCGCCTGATCAAATAACAGTACAGCTATCCTGGTAGGTATCCTGGTAGCCTGTTGCTTGCGTAAATTCATTTGCGTAAATTCGACGTCAGGAGATGGGAATAAAATCACAATGAAGTAGTTTTAGGTATACGGTTTAACCACTAATCGCCAGCAAGCGCGGGTTGATATTTTTGCGAAAGCTGTACAAATAATCTTGTGAAAACATGTATAGCTTAAGATAAACCATTATAGTGTGCCTAATTTGTATCTCAGTATTCTCTTTATTTCCATAAAGCATTACCGCTTCGCATTTGCTCGCGTATGCCGAGTTCAGTACGTTTGTATTGACCTACTAGTCACTTTTGTGGCCTTGTATGGACCTGGTGGCGAGACCTAAGGTTCGCCACAAAGGTCATGTTTTGAATTCGTTTCATTTGAAAGTTAAAATAAATTTAAGGAGCCCGGCTACTCCATTTTAACGGAGGAGCTGTTTGAGCCGGCCGTAAATCCGTGACGCGTCCAAAAAAGTGTGGGACCATCCTGGCGCCAGTGCAGAAAGGGTCCAAGCGCAATGGCACATACTCCTGTGAACTAGCGAAGCTGAACCTGGCCCGGTGTTACTTAAGTATTTCAATCCGGCCTTCTCCGGGGAATGCCCGCACTGTGATCATCCGTTCGCTGATCCTTTCGACATGGTGTGGGCATGTACCTCAAACCAGGTGGTCCCGCCAATGCCCTCCTCGTCCCCCCCCCTACCCAAGAATGCTGGGAGGCTGCCCTGCTCGGCTGCTCGACCTTGCAGGGCCAGAGAGCCCTCGTGGCCAGGGCACGCGCTGCTGCGGAAGCCACAGGGGTCCCGGACTAGGGACTCCTCCTATAGTTTGTAAAGGGTCGGCCCCTAAGGCCGTCCCTATCTCTCACTTGTAAATACAGCAAATAAATGTTTTTCACCACCACCACCTGGCTAAGTCTAGCTAAGCATGGTTGGGACTACCTAAGCCTAGTGAGTCATCGATAGCCAATCAATAGCTAATAGATAATCGATCAATAATCAATAAATGTGCCATGTGCCCTGCAGTCCTGCTTCTCGCAGAAATGTGAGCAGAATGCGTAACACTTTTACCGCAATTCTTTTGACGGCGGTGCGGTGAACGGGCGAGCGCGGTTGAGCTTGTCGGCGCTATAGCAGACGCCCGGAAAAGGAAGCTGTCGAATAGGGGTGTGCAGTGATTTGCCGTAAGAATTTAGCCTCGACTACATATGCACGTTGTGCGATCATGCTATCAGTTGACCGCACTTCTTTCATTTCTTGTCGTTTAATCAGAGCTTTCTTTCCTCCTCGCTCTCATACGACAGCATAAGTTAAATGCGCTGCCACTTCGGTTGCACCCTTATCTTAGCGTAAGAACTTTTCGGGTAAGAAATTGCGTACGAACAGCGCAGTTTAGTGAATTCCGCCTCACGTCTATACAATATTTATCTATTTCTGTTTACTTGTGGCATTCATCTCGACCACTGCGACCAGTTTTCAAATATAATCAGATATAAGCTTCATATCATTTAGCACTCGTCCTAATTGTTGCGATGGCACAGATAAACGGCGCTATCCCTGTTTCCTCAAATAATCCATAAGTTTATGCACTTTTCATCCGATAGATTGTGTAGTGCTTTCGAATTTACAAAGGTAAACCACTGCATATGTCGTAAAGCGAAAGTGTTCTATACAAAAAGGGCTGATTGTACCCTACGCCGCATCTGTGTCATTTGCCGCAAGGCTGGCTGACATGAAAACATGAACGCGTGCGACCCACCTCTGAAAACATTGCTGCGTGCGTTTTCAACGAAAAAAAGAAGGAGCAGGAAGCGGCAACAAGGAATCTTTCAAGGCGTGCAATCTCTTAGTTAAGCGAGATGCTGGCTGAAGGTTTCCAGTAACCTGCATCAAACTTTAGAGTTATATACACTGTTCGACTGGTACAATAGATGCCAAAGAAGGCACATCGTAGTCGAGGACGGCAGAAAACTAGGCGCGGTGATGAATTTACGAAATTTTAAGGCGGAAGTTGCAATTAGCTAGTGTAAGACTAGATGAGTACCACAATTGGAGACCGCTAAGGGAGCCCTTCATTCTGCAGTTGATATACGAATAGGCAGTTGCTGCTGCTACTGCTGCTGCAGCGAACTGAGTACTGTAGGCCAGTAGCCTCAAAAGAAAGACAACCGGCCAAGCACAACCAGCTTCCCGGGGTCTTCCAGCGAGAAACGCCAGCAGCCCCTCTATTTTAGTTTCAGATGGCTGTTTGACGACCACCGCGATGCATAATTCATGCAGACTTTTCGCTTCTTGTCCGGCTGCTGAAGTACACGGTGAGCACCGCGGTATGGATGTGGAAATTGAGTTCAAGTAGTGCATGGCCAGAGCAAACACCAGACCTGCAGTGAAGATGATAAAAACACCGGCCACCCTCCTTCAGCATAAACTATCAGGGTGCAGATCATCCTGGGGAACTTGGAAGTAGTTGTTACCGCGTGCGGTTTGACCTCGTTCACTTCGGTGGACTTTGTAGCCTGCAGGTACGTGGACGCGCAAACAGAACCCAGACGCCCATGCGAAGCAAGCGCGAGAGAATAAAATACCCGAAATAAAACACGACGTAAGGAATCGAAGCCAGGAAATACGCGCAATCGGTTTATTTTATGTTACAGCTTCCTTTCTACCCCTTCCCTCATTCTTGGTTACATTACGAACGTACTTCTGTTTCTGTTTCATTTATAACATTGACACTCTGGTTCCAAAGCATGAAAATAAACTGCCAGATGAGTTAAGTTTCATGATACAGGTGAGAGCAAGTATACGAATGAATCAGCTCTGTGCAGTTCGGCCTGCTTCTGACGTACTATCGGGCATTATTATTTTACCCAATCGCTTCCATGTTAATTCTGAAAAGAATTAGGACCATGCGTAATATAAAGCAGGGAGCGTCATCGAAGGTAAAGACCGGTGCTTTTCAGACACGTCGAAAGAGGTTCATTAAGGCTGGAAAGACGTTGCAGGAGTAAACGAAGTACAATACACAGAGCACAACAGTGATGTGCAGGCAGTCAAACACCTGTCTTTTGTGTTTGTAAGGACTTGGGGAAAGAAAGAAATGAAAACTATGCTTCCATGTCAAGTGCGTGCCCAAGGCAAAAGAGACGGCATGTGTTGGAGGGGTGGACGGCAATGTCGTCGGCTGCCACGAGATATATGCGTCGTCTGCTAGAACTGTCACATTTACATAACGACATTGGAGGCAAAACGCATACAGATATAGTATCCTTCTTGCGACTGCATACAAGAGAAGAGTTACGCAAAGTGTATACAAGAAATAAACAATAAAACAGGTGGATTTGAGAAAAAAAAAGCTAGCAAGGAATTTCCAGAGTAGTGTCCCCATTTGAATACAAAATCGGCGCTCGGTCTACAAAAAAAAAAAACGTCAAAGCATTCGAGCTCCTCAATAAAAGACAAAAAAAATAATAGAGAGTGTACCCGTATCTGGAAGGAGAGCGTAACTTCTCTGACCGTTGCTCCTTGCGTCGAACTAATGTGCTTGCCACAGAACTTATTTACTAATATTATTACGAATAAGGTTAGCAGTGACTGTGCAGCAATGGGATTCCTTGCAAAAGTTACACGAAAGAAAAGCTAATTGCTTTTAAAAAAAAACTGTCCATTCGCGTCATGCAACAGTATTGCTTATTGTATTTTCATAAGTCTAGATGATCACCAAGAGTTTTAAGAACATGTCGTAAACATAGGCGTTCTATGTGACCTAGCGACGTATCGTAGCTATAGTTAAAGCACACAACATTTCTGAACAACTGAAGCTCTGCTTGACAAACCACCTAGTATTTTCTTTCTCACAAAAGAAATATTACTGGCTGGCCAGAACGTAGTGTTTGATGTACTGATATCTAAGTGGGTGAGAGCCGTGCCATTCTGCACTGCAGAAAGCAGAAGGCCGTACGACTGAGATCTAGTTTGATATGGATGTCATGTGGTCCAGAAGATTGTTACATCGCGGAATAGCGCGATGCGCAGTGCATATCAGTTCAATGTTTACGTTTGACTGTGTATGTACATGAAACTGCGCCTGTTGCGAAAGCGTCATGACATGCGCTCTGGTGGATGAAGCAGGCGAGGATGAGACCTATCAATGTAATCGTGCCTGCTAAACAGCAATAAGAGAGTTATAGCGCGACGACATTGCAATGGATGAACTGCACATTCAGGAGGCTTCATAGAGAGGCTTCACGAAATAAAGGCTAAAACGTCTTATGGAGAAAAAGAAAGCATGCATTAGTCGTAATTCGACGCATTCTATCTATTAACACATGGACCACTGCTACTTTTTGTGTACACACAAATATCACCCGCACTGCCGCAAACACATGGAACTTTCTTCCAACGCGTCTTAAATGTCAGCTTGACTACTTCAGAGGAGGGAAAGAAAAACAGAAAATAATTTTGCGTTCTTTGACATATGTAAACGGTAAACCATAGATAGAACGATAATTGATAGCCTATTCTGTAACTCTGGGACATCACAAATCATAAAAGTAACGCTTTTTTTTAATTCCTTCTTATGCCTTGCTGGAGACGCGCAAAAGACGTAGGCAGTCTTATACAGTCACACCAGGAGGCCCAAAGTACGTATGTCTCTGATTTTTATTGGTGGTACAGAGTCGTTTTCTTATGGGCATCGCGACTTATACATCAAATATCTTCAACACAAGGCAAGCAAGGAATGACAATGAGAATGTTCACCAGAATTTTAAAAAAGAACACAGACCAGACTAACTAAAGGTGCACAAATGAGTCAAGTTTGCGAGAGGCACATGGCGAAAATAATTACGGTGCCGTTAGTGCACAGTTTGCAATCTTGCATCAGCCAAGAAAATTTATCTTTGGCTTCTCACAGCTCGCCAATTAATTCTTCACCGCCGCTGCGCGAACATTTGTTACATGACCTCTGTTTTTCTCAAGTCCAAAAGTAATTTATAGAGGGACCGGATCGGAGCAAGACCGGATGCCTCGCATAGCAAGTGTGCTCATATCACGCGAGTGGAATAGGCTAATGAATGTACTTGTCTTCTCTAATATAAAGAAATAGTTTTGAATGATGAAATGCATCTATTTTCATGAATTCGAAGAAAACATACCACCGTCAAGGGTACGCAACTTACCTTACCGGCCTTTCAAAGTAGCGTGTGGTAATATCTACGAAGGCCCCGTACCCTATTGGTCTTTCGCCATCAATATCACACTGTTCTCAATGAAGCAAGGCCTTCCTCCTTTATTTTTTCCTTTTATTGTAGTGGGAGCGGTCTCTTCTCATCGGTAATACTATCGCAGGCCTCTGTGACGAGCTACAAGTGATTTCCTAGGATGCATGAGGGCGGAATCTGAGACGTAAATGACGCACAATTTTTTAAAATCTTTATTATATTTGAGCTTGCAAGCATGCTCAAATGAACTTTTGCGAGGCTACTACAAGTGAAACATGCATGGACGCACATGCTTCAATAAATTGTAAATAAACAGACAGTAGAGGTATTAGAAAATATTTCTTATCGAGCTGCGCCTGTTTCATGGACACCTACGGTTGCAGCAGGCACTTAACAATTTAAAGGCACTGATGTGCCTAAACAGTAAAGATGGCGAAGAGGATGAAACGCGGCTCAGGTACACATAGAGGGAAAAAATATTTCAGTATGGAAATAAACAAGCTGTTTGTTTATTCTGATTTCACTTGACACAAAACAACAAACTTACATTTTCTTCCTAAACTCACCTGTTTCCCTTCGTTATCCATTCACGAGAATATTTACTACAGAACAAACAAAACCAAGCAAAACATAGCAATGCCCAAGTAAGCGCTCGAAAAACAAAGAAATAACGATATATCTAAATGGAGACGAAGAATCAATAACCAGCCCAATTCACCGTTCGCCAAAAGAGACGACGTCCGCTGATTGACATATATCAGCTTACAACACCAAAGAGTGGTCGCCTTTGAAGATTCCACCAGGATAATTGTTAACGCCTTCCTGGAAATGCTTTCAGTGCATTTGCCCGACTTTTGTGCCCGCGAATACTTTTTTAGAAGGTTAAATATACTTATAAAAGCAAGGGATTGGTCCCTTCGCTCTTATGCGACAGCGACGCTCAGCCGCCTGACCATTTCTCATTCGGAGACCTTGCGTGGCCAGTCCTAAGACGTACTTTATTGCGTGTTTTTCTCGATCGACGTGGAAATTTCCTGCGTAAACATTCTGCCGCCGTGTCTTTAATACCTCTACCCTGCTTTTGCGATCAAATACGCTTTTTATTTTTTTGTGTGTGTGCGTGAAGGTGTCTACGCTCGCTCAAACTAGGATGGTGTAAGTCCTTTCACCAAGAAAAAAAATAGTGCTGGATTTGTTTACGGGATTAAAACGTAAGACAGCATAGTAGATCGTCTTGATGGGCTATATAATAGCTGGTTTCGATTGGATGCATAGTTTTTAGCGCCAAAATTGAAAGGAAAAAAAGGAAAGAGAAGGCACGAAAAAAACGTGTGTTTCACGTGTTCCTACCTATCGGCAGAGGGCTAAAACCGTTTTTGGAGAAGTAAACGTAAAAAGCACCTTCCGCGCTAAACACCAACCTGGATTAACATCTCCAATGAGCACTGAGACCGTTCTTTTTTTATACCGTGTGTCACAGCTAACGTTAGTGAAGCTGTTTTGGGGGAATATAATAGGTTGGAAAAACAAGATGCAAGGTAAAATTATAAAACCTACCGTGCTCAGTCGTCAGAATTCTGAAGCCCGAACACCGTGCGTCTTAGTTCATATCCTCCACCGTGTATTTCACGATATTTCTTGTTCAATTGATCGGTAAAAGTAGCTGGGACACTCTATGTATTAAATAGGGTGTCCTGAATAGGGTGTCCTGGTGTCCGGACACCGTGAATGATGAGCGAAAAGTACAAGAAGTTTTTTGTCATGTAAAACACCAACGCGAAATTGTTGGGACTAAACCTGCATTGGACCCAAATATAAATGCAAGTTTTGGCTGGAGAAAAATAATGCAGAAGTGTGAATAAACCCCTTAGAACAGTTGATGCTGTAGATGAACCATGACTAAGCATATAGTGTACCAAACAGCGTAAGAAATAAACATATAGGAGTGTAGCAAAATCAGGCTTCCCTCATATTTCCTGCCAAATCTATCGGAGGAATATGACAATTCACAGTTTTCATAAACATCTGATGCTATTCATGATAGCTTCTTGAAAAAGAACACTGAAATCAACTTTAATGCTGACTGTACAATTATTAATCTAACGCTCTTCGTTCGCACGAAACGAATGCCTTCGCGAGATTAACTGTTCAAGTTGTGCGCCCTGTCTTAGCATTGCTGCTAAGGCGCTGCGTACATTAGACGCGACCTACCCACTGTTTTTGCTATACCTGCAAAACAGCATCAGAACTGCAATGAAAAATTGTTTCCTTAAGCTATGGCATGATAAATCAACGTAGTAATATACGCACGGCCGAACACCGTAATGCACAAGCGCGCAGAGACATACACATAAAAAAAAACACTCAAGTAACGGCGAAAACGTTATCTGTTTGTGGCATGCACGCTACAGTAAGAGCAAGGCGAAGAGGTCACGGCGCATTTTCCTGCGCATCGCACGGTGGGGCCGACGGGGCGAGCAAAGGAATACGTGTATAGCACAATACATCACAACAACGGGAACCAGCCACGAAGAGATAACAACAGAGATAAACACCGGAAGCAAAGATGCCGGAAAAGAAGCAAACGCGCACAAATGGCGGATGATCGGTGACCCCGGCTGTACCGTCATTTTACGCACCATCGCTCATATCTGGAGATCTCCGCTCGGTCCTTACTTCCATCTCCAAACCGGGATCTCGTCTTCGCTCCCATGCTCTTGTGCTTTGCTTTCTGTGTTGTATTAGGTTGTTTCTCTTCGTGCACATGTCTATTCCACGTCTTTTAATATAGACTTTCTCTGAGGGCTGTGGCTCACGGGTTCTTGACTGTATCCTACCCCATCCTTTTCTTTTTTCGCGCACTTTCCTTCATGTTCCTTCCAGGATATCGAAAAGCCACAGAACAGCAAGGAGACAAAGAGGGCGCCATTAGCTGATTCATAGATGTGGAAAGCCCCTCAACGAGGTCCCTGACCGAAAATGAGCTTTCGTGCACACTTACCGCAATTATGAGGACATTCATTGACGTAATATTGCTTCCAAAGACGACTCTTACAAAGGCAAGTCTTACCACCATTCTTGTTACGCTATCACCGCGCTGCATTCCTTCCCGCTCTATTGTGAATCCGTCGTCATCGTGTTGGATTTGTCGTTCGTTGCCCCTTGCGGTTGTGGTCTGGAACTCCTATGCCTGTCTTACTAGCCGTTATCTGCGGTGATTGCGGAAGATTTGTCTCTGGAGGGTTTAGACAAACAAAGGGAAGGGCGATGATGTCTTCCTTGCATCCTCCCTCAACTGGGCCTAGACATTGGTGCTTGAAGGTCATGAAAAGAGTCACGCTGCACCTACACTCTAACGCAACAGAATCAAAAGGATGTGTGATTAATACCTTTGGGGACTAATTCTGCTTTCTTATTAATTCGTTTTTGGGACTAACAGCACCTGGTTAAACAGATCGTAGCCATGTGAAGTTGCACCTCAATTGACTAACATTTAGGCTTGATTTGCACCTGGCCAAACAAACAGTTATAATACAAGCAGATACGCCTGGATAATAATTCGTTTATCTCGTGCTCAGACGATCTGTTTACCCAAAGGAGGAAATGTTCATTTTCCGAAATTACACCCTCAAGTGTGACGTTCCGTCCCACACCGCGCTTTATCATGAGCTAAATTGGGATTTCCACTTTGCTTAAAGAACTACTAGCAATGACTGCGAATTAAGTGTTATACTACTTGCGCAGACATGGCACGAAAGTGTGGCAAATTGTGATAGCAAATGACGCGAAGCATTTTATTTCTCTGTGTACACTTACATGAGATAGCACACAAAATCCTTGAAGAAAGTGGAGTCTTAGCAAACAAACAAAATATGCGCAATAAAGAAACACAAAACATGCGCCTCCTTGAACAGAAATCTAAATTATTCAAGGCACATTTTCAACACGATAGGTGCAACACGATCCCGTGGTTAAAGGCGTGCACCACTTGCTGTGCTTAATGATTTATTGCTGACAGCCAGCGTCTTCTGCCCCCCTTTAGTACAGAAAATATGTTGTTCTCAACAGAGGGCACACAACATAGCCGTCACGTCAGGTAGTCGTCTCTTCCGTTTCTGAAGCTGTTCAAAGAGACGACAAAACGCTCGCCATTACATCCGTCAGCGCACACCACAATTGGCACTTTGTGCACAATGCTCCGGCTCTGCCAAGAAAAAAATTGCGAACCATTAGGGACAGACTAGGTCAGAGACTTTATTATGAAGACCGACTAGCCAAAAGTGACGATGCACCTGCAAGTATAATATACCGGTATGTGCAAATATGTGCAAGGAAGATAAAAGCATAAGCCCAAAGCTTTTGTTAGAAGTACATCAGTTAAGGTCTGGCAGTTACTGAAATAGGCTGGCAATAATCAAGGAAATATGTTAAATTACTGCTCCAATTATAGGAGCCTAGGGCGCCTCTATAGAAC
Organism: Dermacentor silvarum; assembly: GCF_013339745.2. Lineage (NCBI taxonomy): Eukaryota > Metazoa > Arthropoda > Arachnida > Ixodida > Ixodidae > Dermacentor > Dermacentor silvarum. The sequence continues at coordinate 48,009,680 of NC_051160.1, forward strand.
ATGTTGATCACGCTCAGTTTAGGTGAAAAGTGTGAAATTATGCAACGCACTGCAATATGCTGTGTACTTAATTTCCTACACATGCACCGGAATGCCACTTGCGTCACTGCTACAAGAATTCTTCGCACCGAAAGTCAGTTCGCCCATCCAGTCATGATATGTTCGGCCATACTAGGGATGGCCACCACACCAGCAGCTGCGCTCATATCTTAAAAAAAAAGTGAAGGCAAATAATTTAACTCTGACGGAATGCGTCACCTAACGCGGCTAACCTGGCGTTGCATTACTCCGAGCCATATTGCCATGGGAAACACAGTCCGCTTTATGCAAAAGACGCAGCCATCGACAGCACAGCCCAAAGTGGAATGCTAAGCCCGATAACGTAACGGCCACATTCAGCCGACAATGGAGCCGCTAGAGGCGTCAAAGGCAGTGCGCTTGCCTACACCTCCGTCTCAATATGTACACTGCAGTAATTACAGCAAATGCTTCACCCCTTTATCAATGTTCAGAATCAGTCTGGCGACATCACTTTATCAATATGCATGACCTAGCTGGAGTGTAATAAGGCTCCGTCACACTGGGCCTATCATGGCACCAATTCTGACAAGATGCGGACGAGGCAGCGAAGATAGGCCGACTACTTGGCAGACTGTCGCTGAGAGGCACCCTGTCACAGTAGGGCCGACAACCCCACCGACGCGACCGACGAGTACGAGGCGGCGTGGCGTGATAGGCCTTCGTGCCACCGACGCCACCAAAACCACTCCGTCGACCGTCGCTCTGCGAGTCTTCGTGAGATCAGCAGCAGAGAGAAAATATTGCACCGACAATGTTCGGAGTGATGTAACGCCAGGTTAGCCGCTAAGTTGAAATACACAGAACTTGCCAGCCTCCAGCATCAAGTTACTGAGCCATTGTTCATTTTGTTCAGCGAAAGGCCTAACTGCAGTCGAGCACCCGCTGCCAACGGGCTTGAATAAACACGCGGTCACACTAGGCAGACGCGACACTAATTTCGTCGTACTGAGTTCAGTGATGATGATGATATATGGGGTTTAACGGCGCAAGGGCCAATAATGGCCAAAGAGCGCCGGGCCAGTGTTAATGAGTTTAAATTGATGCGATGGATTACGAGTGGTGGATATGACGTGGCTGTAAAGGGGCCTAAAATTGTCGCTGTAAAGTGCATAAAATCTACAGGTAATAAGATTATGGGAATGACTAATGGCGTGTGCTATGAACATTGAATATGCATTGCAAATAAATATTACTATTTCCAAAATATGTCCGATGCGAAAATTGGCATGAAGCACTATTGCCTCAACAGAACCCTTGGACATAAAGGCCTGGAGGCATGTGCTATACTAAACACTATCGCAACAGCATCCTCTGGCGGGAGGATGTGCTACGAATATCTAGGGCTAATTACATGTAGTACCACGTCATTCAAGAAACCTAGGACTGCTTTGGTATTAAAAATCGGTTCTTTGCCAAGAAACATATTGGGATGGATAGGGATATGGTATCGGTATGCAAGAGGAAAATGTTTCCTTCTCTCTGTTTCGGCTTCCCGGCACTCCAGGAGGACATGGAGGACGGTCAGCCTCTCACCACATCTACCACAGGTTGGTGGTTCATCACCTGTCAACAAAAAACTGTGGGTTCCGTACGTGTGTCCTATTCTCAGCCGACTGAATAGGACGTCAGTTCGCCGTGTTTTCGTTACGGGGGGCCAGAAACCTAACTGTGGTTTAATCAAGTGAAGCTTATTACTTGTTTCAGCATCCCACAAGCGTTGCCAGTGGCTTCGCAGTTTCTTTCGCAGGAAAGGTTTCAGATCTGTTACAGGGACAGCAGCTGTAGGGTTAATAGCGTGTGATGTTATTGACGTAGCCATTCGGTCAGCTAGCACATTACCCTCAATGCTTCTATGGCCAGGCACCCAGCATATAATGACATGCTGGTTACATAAATACGCTTGACAGAGAACGGAATAGAGCTCAGTAAGTACAGGATTTTTTTGTTTACCGAGTGACATCAATGCTTTTACGACGCTTAGGGAGTCCGTAAATATAATTGCCTTTTGAAGTTTTGATTTCCTTATATGCTTCACAGCCGACAACAGTGCATGGGCCTCAGCCGTAAAAATACTCGTTTCCGGGTGGAGTACACCGGATTCCGAGAAGGATGGGCCAACGGCTGCATAAGACACCCCGGCATGTGACTTGGAGGCGTCAGTGTAAAGCTCTGTACACGAGTACTTGTATTGAAGCTCTAAGAAATGCATTTTAATGTGTGCCTCTGGTGCGTGTTTAGTGACCTCTACAAACGATGTATCGCAATCTATGAGTTGCCACTGCCACGGCGGTAACAGTTTCACTGGAGCCATAGGACGATGATCAAGCAGCGGAACACCCATTTCCTCACTGAGGTTCCTCACACGCAAGGAGAATGGCTTTCTCGCTGCAGGTCGATTATGGAAGAGTGTGGCAGCAGTAACGTCATTTATGGTTGAATAAGAAGGATGTTCATTGTTTGCTTGTACTTTCAGAAAATATGTGAAACTGCGATATGAACGCTGCAGATGGAGTGACCACTGGTTAGACTCTACATAGAGGCTTTGGATCGGACTTGTTCGGAAAGCACCGGTCGCGAGGCGGATACCCAGATGGTGAACGGGATCTAGTATTTTTAATGCACTTGGCGTTGCAGAATTATAAATTATAGACCCGTAGTCAAGCCGGGAGAGGACAAGACTCCTATACAAGTTAAGCAAACATTTTCGATCACTGCCCCATGTTGTGCGGGACAGAAGTTTTAGAACGTTCATTGTCTTCAGGCATTTTGTCCTCAGATACTTAATATGAGGAATAAATGTAAGCTTGGAATCTAAAATGATTCCTAAAAACTTATGCTCGCTGCTCAAAGAGAGCGCATCTCCTTTGATTTGTATACTTGGGACAGGCGTTACGCCTCTCTTGTTTGTAAAGAGTATGCAAGTGCTTTTCTGAGCGTTAACATTAAAACCATTCTCCTCCGCCCATTTGGACAATCTGTTAATTCCCAGCTGTACCTGTCGTTCGCAGATGGCAATATTACATGACTTAAAGGCTATCTGCACATCGTCGACATAAATGGAATAAAACATTGTGCGTGGGATGACTGTACGCAGCGAATTCATTTTTACAATAAATAGTGTGCAGCTAAGCACACCGCCCTGCGGCACACCAGTTTCTTGTGTGAATGACCTAGACAAAGCTCTGCCCACCCTTACGCGAAATGTGCGATTAGTGAGGTAACTTTCGATTGTGTTAAGCATATTGCCACGAACACCCATTGCCGAAAGATCTCGGAGAATTCCAAAGCGCCATGTGGTGTCGTAAGCTTTCTCTAGGTCTAGAAATACAGACAGACAGAACTGCTTATGTATGAAAGCATCTCTAATATATGCCTCAATGCGGACAAGGTGGTCTGTAGTAGACATACCTTCTCGAAAACCACACTGGAAGGTGTCCAAAATTTTGTTATTTTCTAGGAAGCATATTAGGCGCCGGTTTATCATTTTTTCATACAGCTTGCACAGGCAGCTTGTTAGAGCTATTGGCCTGTAGCTGCTGGCCAAGGACGGGTCTTTGCCTTGTTTAAGTATGGGGATGATTATGGCTTCCTTCCATGAAGACGGAATACAGCCAGCCGCCCACATGGCATTAAAAAGAGACAAGAGTGTTTTCAGTGTTTCGGGGTGTAAGTACCTAATCATTTCGTACATGATACGATCCCCACCTGGCGCTGAGTTGTTGCAACAAGCGAGAGATGCTTGAAGCTCAGCTAAAGTAAATGGGGAATTGTAGGCCTCACTCGATGAGCCTTTGCGATTTAGGGGCCGCCGCTCTTCGCGTTCTTTGATTCTCAGGAATGTTTCGGTATAGTGCGATGCACTTGACACATATTCAAAATGTTCGCCTAGACAATCCGCCTGATCTTCGAGGCTATCACCTTGTGTACTTACTAAGGGTAGGGGATGCGACTCCCGACCTGTTAGTTTATTTACCCGATTCCAGACTTTTCTTTCATCGGTGTACGAATTTATACTGGTGATGTACCTATCCCAACTTTCCCTCTTTGCACGTCGACGTGTTCTCCTACCTTGTGATTTTATCTGTTTGAAATTAATGAGGTTTTCAGCAGTTGGAGAATTGCGAAGCAATCTCCAAGCTTTGTTTTGATTTTTGCGCGCTTTCCGACATTCGTCGTTCCACCATGGGATGCGACGCTTATTAGCTAATCCGCTAGTTTGCTTAATACATTTAGCTGCAGCGCTAATAATGAAACCTGTTAGGTATGCAACAGCGTCTTCTACATTAAAAACAGCAATTTCATCTCCGCCTAAATACGTAAGCTCTCGGAACATTTCCCAGTCGGCCGAGTCCATGTTCCATCGAGGAAAATGTGGCAAGCATGTATCTTGTTTTGTTAAGTTTAGCATAACTGGGAAATGGTCGCTCCCAAAGGGGTTCCTGAGAACAGACCACTCCAGATACGGAATTAGAGTACTCGAGACTATACTTAAATCAATGGCTGAGTATGTGTTATGTGTAACGCTGTAATAAGTTGGCTCTTTCTTGTTAAGTATAGATGCACCTGAAGAAAACAGAAAATTTTCTATAAGGCGTCCTCGCGCATCTAAACGAGAGTCGCCCCATAAGGGGCTATGAGCGTTCACATCACCGACAACTATGTATGGCGGAGGAAGTTCATCAATGAAGCTTTGAAACTGTGTCTTGGAAAGTTGATAACAAGGAGGGACGTAAATCGAACTAATTGTGACTAGCTTACCGAACAGTATTGCTCGGACAGCAACTGCCTCAAGGGAAGTTCGGAGGTTCAATTGCCGACAGGCAACACCTTTATCTACTATTATAGCGACACCGCCCGACGAGGCGGTAGCGTCGTCGCGGTCCTTGCGAAAAATGGCATAGTGCCTTAAAAAGTTTGTGTTCTCTGCTTTGAGATGCGTCTCCTGGACACACAGCACCCTCGGACTATATTTAAGAAGGAGCTCTTTGACATCATCAAGGTTATGAAGGAGACCCCTAACGTTCCATTGTAATATTTGCGTGTTCATATTGAAAAGGAGTTTGTGCTGTGTGTTCAGAAGATGAAGACTAGCTCACGGTGCCCTTTCCAGGCGCCGTGACGCGAGGTTTCTCTTTTCTGGAGCGGTCGAGAGATTCCCGCCGCTCCTTAGGCGCAAGTGGCGCCGTCTGGCTGGTTGTTGTGTCCATAGCCTCTTGTGAGGCGCTGGACACGCGCTCTTGCGAGCGGTTGGTGTGTCGTGACGGCCTCGTCTCGTGGGACGAGACCCTTGAGGCCACCAGCCCGGAGGTCGATGGCCCCTTGTTCTGAGATGGCGGAGCAGCACTAGCTGCAGCCGCCGAGGGGGCGGATGGCGTCACCGCCGGCTCACTGTGTGTGGGCCTGACAGCCGCCGGAGGCCGTTGTGGCGCTGCCCCCTGACGCGCCACTTCGGCAAAGCTATTCTTCGGCAGGTAGGACACCCGCCTTCGCGCTTCTCTGAATGATATGTTCTCTTTGACTTTGATCGTTACTATTTCTTTCTCCTTCTTCCAAGATGGACAGGAACGCGAATACGCGGCGTGCTCCCCATCACAATTTACACAGTGTGGCGCGTTCTCACAAGATTCAGATGGATGTTCATCGGCACATTTGGCACAGGTTATTCGGCCTCGGCAGTTCTGAGAACTGTGGCCAAACCTCTGGCATTTGAAGCAGCGGAGGGGATTCGGGATATAGGGCCTGACTCGGATCTTTACATAGCCTGTCTCGATAATCTCGGGAAGTACACTTGAGCCGAATGTTAGGATTAGATGCTTGGTTTGAATCTCTTTACCATCACGCCTTATCTTAATTCTTTTCACATTGATGACATTCTGGTCACTCCATCCCTCCAAAAGTTCAGTCTCAGTTAGCTCCATTAGATCATCATCGGAGATGACACCACGAATGGTGTTCATAGAACGGTGTGGGGTGACACTCACTGGAATGGCCCCGAAAGACACAAGATTGGGTAGCTTTTCGTATTGCAGTTTATCACGGAGTTCAAGAAGTAGATCACCGCTTGCCAATTTGGAAACTTTGTAGCCTGGGCCAAAAGCCTCCATCAGTGATTTCGCAACCAGAAAAGGTGAGACTATTCTTGCTGACTTTTCTGCTTTCTCGGAATGTATAACATGAAATCTTGGGAAATTATCAACTTGGCGGCCAAAAAACTTAAAAACTTCTTCGGTGCGCCCTCGTTTATGAGGGCGATCAGGGAGTCGGGGGAATGACGAAAAAGCCATAAAGGTAACGATGATTTCGGCAGCTATGCCAGCCACCCACCACCGAGCCCAACAAGGGGACGCTACGAGACCCGAAGGAGACGCAGACGCCAGCTGTACATAGCCACTATAACCTAATATAATAGACCCAAGGTTGGATAGATTACACCAGGTTAACCCTTGCTGCCTGGAAAATTGGAAGTAAAACGAAGCGAAGAGAAGACAGGAGAGATGGAAAGTGAGAGAGAAAGACGAAGGTTGGAGGGAGAGAGACAGGAAAAGGCAACTACCGATTTCCCCCGGGTGGGTCAGCCCGGGGGTGCCGTCTACGTGAAGCCGAGGCCAAAGGGGTGTGTTGCCTCCGCCGAGGGGCCATAAAGGTCCAAGCACTCAGCATTGGCTCAACCCCCAGGATCCCCTTTTCCCCGGACACGGCTAAGCCACGCACGGTTAAGCGTGGGAGGGTCCGACCCCCATGTGCTCGGGTCCGTGGTGTCGCAACCCACCAAACGCCTGCTTACGCAGGCGCCCCTGCGGGGGTACTGAGTTCAGTGTACTTGAGCTCTAGCCATAGGGATATAAAATGAACCATTCTTAACATTGTACGGTGCGTACACATGAATCGGGAAGCGGCGACACGGCACGAAAAGCGAGAGCCCGCTACCGAAATCACAAGCGACAGCTGTTTGCGCGTAGCCCTATAGTACAAGCGCACCTTGCAAGGCCTGCTCGTACGACACAGTTGCACCCGGCGCCTGCTATTGCAGTGAAGTTCGCGCGCGCAGTATGCCCGTGCAGTGAAAAGAAAAATCACCAGCCCTTCCCGTGCACCACCGTTGTCGGGTTCCTGGAGGTCAAGACGACGTTGTCGCAGGCGTTCCGCTTCTTTTGCACTAAACTCAGGGTCGGCGGCTCTTCGCTCACGTTTCGCCTGGGCTTCGGAAGCTTACACGCTGGAACCGGCACGTCGACGAAGAGCCCTTTTCCGAGCGAGTTCGCGGCACCGGTGCTCAAACGCATCCTCCTCCTCGACGGAATGCTCCGCGCGCATCCTTCCCATCCGGGCGCCGACTGACCTGAGGAGAGGGAAGACCGGCGGAGGGCGCGCCAACCCCCTTCCTTCCCTTTACCTCCCCGCGACGCACCAAATGACCCTGATTAGCGGCGCGCGTCACGTGATGCGGTGCCGGCTCGCTTTCCCCGCAATTTCTTTACTCTGGGAGCAGCCAGGTTTTTTAGCTTGACACCACCACCATCACCACCACCGACACGTGTGAGGCAATAGAAGCTTCGCTCGAAAATTGACACTAATTAGATATCAAACCTGTGCTAAAATTCCTCGCCGATCCCTTCCCATTATCAGAATAAAGTCATAGAGGCAACAGGCATACCGCCTCCGCCGATTTCAGCCGGTGACGCCGCGGTGAATACGAAAAGAAGTCCAACGCGGCGTGTAGACACCACAGCAGCACCAGATGCTCAACCACTTCTGTTTTAAGAGACCGTAGCAACTTTCACGTTTTTTAGATGTCAAGGGGGCGGAAGCCGTCTGGAAGGTATCACTAATCAACAGCGTTCTTCCGGTGAACAAGCACCACCCGAAGCGCTTTGTAACCCTTAGCCCTCCGGATTGGCACACGGCACGTATCTCTGTGGCATTGCTCCTCAGTGGAGAAAATGTTAATCACGGTGGCACATCAGGCTTCATTACTCCAATATTGAGTAATATTGCATAGAGAGTACAAGGAGAAAACTCCAGCCCGCTATCGCAGATTAATAACTCCGCAAGTAAATCGACAATAACCTACATAAAAACTAATACAGTTGTGACATTATGGCAAGTTAACCACTAATCTGTGGGGTTTCACTGTGGTTATAACGTCAGATTTGTTGCCGCGAATACTACGAATACAAATATTCATATTCCATATCGTGTACCTGCCGCTGCACAAAGGCAGAGTTGTGCAGTTGACACACACAGGAAGAGGCGGCTAGAACTCGCCACATGCTTCACGACACACACACATACACACAGCGCACAAACAAGGGTCTGCAGCTGGGCCGCGCGCCACGAAAGAGACTGAACTAGGTCAGGAAGCACTAGACCGAAATATAGAGCGGTGCTCTCGACCACACATTTTCACTAATGGCCTCCAGGTGTCCAGTGAGAGCAAGAAGGCGGTTCGGTGAACAGGAAGCTGAAGAAATGCGAGCGAACAGAGCATGCAGTCCATGTCTTGGAGGAGAGAAGTTACCCATAAGAAAAACAGAGACGAAGAAACCCTGGACTCATCAGTGGAAAAAAGTCGTCGAAATAATTTAGTGACGAAAGAATAGCAAATAGACGTACCTACTTCTACGGCCTTTGGCGTGTCTTTGTACGTATTTTTCGTGGGAATATGAAGTGCGGCGAGTATACTTGCTCCCACTGACTCCTTTCTTGCTGGTATGCGAGAGAAAAGCTGGCTTATAAAAAGTGGCCCTATCTCGGCAATATCTAGAATCAAGATATTTGATTTCCATTAAGTTTAACGTTTGTTGGGCAATTTTCGCGCAATGATTCGGTGTGTTAGCCTAAAGCGTGCTACCAAAAAGGTAGGGTGGGGTGGAGGGGGGGGGGGGGGAGGAGGGATGTGAATGATGTAGCAGTTGCAATGCCCGTCAGCGGCTTAATTCGAGGACAACAATCGGGAAGAGTTCGTAGCGCCAAATGAGCGATATCTCGTCTTTTTTTTCGCAACACGCAGATGCAGGCATAAATACGAAAGAACAAAAATAACGCCTTTTATTTTTTGCCCCAGGGTGCGGGGTCAAATCCCGGCCATTACCGGCCGCATTTCCGCCGGGGCTAAATGCGAAATGCCTGTGTACGAAGCACTGGGTGCCCGTTAAGGAACCCTGGGTGGTCATAATTATTTCGACTCCCCTACTACGGCATGCCTCATGATCATATCGTGGTTCTCGAACGTAACACTCCCGAATTTTATTTTTTAACAAGAAATAAGAATAAAAGAAGTGCCAAGCAGTTAAATCACTGCAAAGACGCAAACTACGCATTCAAAGAAAAGATAGCCGACTACGCAAGCGCAGAAACAAACAAAACAACATAAATATTGTTAATACAAAATCAAGTTAACTTTTAAGTTCTTATTCTTCGTGAAATTAGAACTTCAGGAGTGAACCTAATTTTGTATAACAATACATATGATGTTTTGTCTGTTTCCGTGCTTGCGCTTATTATAAAAATCTAAGTTTACTTCCGGCTCAGCATCAGAAAAATTTAAGCAATATTTTTCTTCGTTGCAGAGTGGCACATTCCCTGCGGCGCATACCTGTTTATCCAAGTTGTGTTGAGATACGTTCAAGAAAGAACTGCTCACACCCGCTGGCACAATACCCAGTGACCCAACTTGGTATCAAAGACCAGTACAGACCAGCACAGACAGCACAGACCGAGTGGCAAATACCCAGTGTTGCAACTGAGTGTCTACGAGCTTATTCGAACAGCAGTGCCTGCCCAGTCCAGCATCTACAGCGACCTATGTCGGGGTGAAAGAGGTTTGTTGAAGAGCAGCTTGCATGTGCACAATGGCACATGCTCATTGACCCAAGCTGGTCCGATGGTTGGTTTCGAATCACGTTAACGCGGCACAGCAGCCGGAGGCGCTAACCATTCGACCATGAACTACGCATTGACCCTGGTAGGCGGGAAAACGGTTGGATACGTAGATATACACGTAGATAATATCCATCGAAAATTACGTGAAGTATCCTAAGATTACATTACAAAACTTAAACAAGGGAGACGTTTTCGGAATGTTATACGTTTGCTTGTTTTACCTATACTCTGGTGTATTTTTGCGTGCTCTTGGCTAGCGCGTCTATTGAAATGACGGACGGTATAAGGGATACCAGACTCTTGCTTCTATCGGCAGAGAGCAGCAGCTGCCAGGCTTCTGAGCGGAAACGTTTTGTTGATCAATTAAATAACGATCGGTTAGCACATGAATCCTGACCGAACGAGGTTTTACGATTTTGGCGGTTGAACACAGAAACACCATTTCTTTTAACTGCATTTTAGGGAACAATATAAACCTTTCTGAGGCGCACAAACGTGAGGACAAGTTTGGTAAACCAACTTAGCCTATTGCAAAATCTAATATAGTCGCAAGGTCTAATATGTTGCAAGGTTGTTTTTTTGAGCCAAAGATGACGTCTACATGCTAGAAACGCAACATTGCGCATACAGCTCCTGCAAACATTCCCTTCATTTTCTACAAACATAAAAGAGCTGCAGATGCATAGGCGTCATACCGTGCGAGGTCTGTATACAGGCCTCTCACGGCACTGGTCTGTATGTATCAATTAAGCATTCCGGTCTGTAGGTACACAGGTCTGTATGTACCAGCTCTGTATTCAAGTATTCAGGTTTTCTTGCAGAAATAATTACACCACACGAGTCTTTCAACGGCCAAAATACCGCGGCGTACTTGTCTTATGACATCTCCTGCATTTCTAACGCTTTAAAAAACTATAAAAAAGGAAAAGAAGAATAAAGGCGAAAGGACAGGCAGGGCTCTCGTCCTACCTGTCCTTTCATCTATCCTCTTCTCTTAATTTTTCCTATTTTGTTAAGGCGATGGAAAGACATGAAATGTTGATATTCCTCCTAGACCAGTGTGTCCGCTTTAAATATTGCCTTATGACAACTTTTTGAAATACAGAAGCGCTCACATGATACTTTGGGTGGGCATTAGGCTCACGGAAATTGTGCAGGTGGATCATCTTGCTGATGTTGTATGAGTGCCATCTTAGTCTTATAAATTTTGAGCGCGGTATAGGTTGTTGAGCACGCGATAGCTCCATCACGCTGAACTCGTCTGGATAGGCATTGCCACAACGTCTGGCTGAACGAGGGGTCCGTCGCTTACTGCGAATGTTGCTTGAAGAATAAAGTTCTTATTCTGCTAGCTGCATGAAGTTGGAACGTGAACTGAGCATAATACGCCTGCTGCTTTCTTAGTTCGCTAAACAGCCTATTCATAGAGTAGTGCTCCACGGTTTAAAGCGCTCTAACTGCATTCTTTTCTTATGTACACGACTTCAAATTAGCGTGATAGATAGAAATGTACTCAACAGGCATACTCTTAGAGTAGTGATCCACTGGTTAATGCCCTCTAACTGCATTTTCTTAAAGTGATTTTAACTTAGCGTGACAGACGGAAATATACTCAACAGGCATACGAAATGTGTACCTGTCGTTCGCCTTACTGTGTCCCAGACGATGCCGAAAAATACAAAAATAAAAGAATTACGCCTTCGCAATGTTTGGATGCTGTTCTTAGGAGACGATGCATGCGCCCCTTTCTGAACATTTATGTGACAATAAAGTGAAAAATATGTCACGCGACACAGGCTACAATGCTTAATTTGCTAACGTCTGAAATTACTACAAGTGCTAACTGTTTCTTTTGAAACAAAACGATGTTGACAAAAACTTAAAGTACACCGCCTATCACTAGAAATTAGGTTTGGTGTATATTTCGTCCAGTCGTTGCGTATTCTCTTTATTTGAGGTGTTTTAAGGTTGGGAACTGTTATCGCGCAATATGTCCACATAAGTGCTGTATATATTGGAAAGATCAACAGTGGTCGAAGAAGGCAGACTGGATACAAACGTTCTGACCAGGGAGCTTACGTTCTTTCAGGCCATTTTTTTCTGTTTTGCGAGGGCAACGACTGCAAAATATCTTAGCGTCATTTGTATATAACTTCCCCTCTCTCCCAATGGTGGACGAGAACTGGCCGGTGCACGGATCGGGTTGGTTTGGAGAATTGATGCTTAGTCGTAAGATGGATCAAAAGGGCCTAAAGTGGGGGGAGGGGGATAGTGCATTGCTGCCGATTGTTTTACTTCAGTAGGGTGACCAAAAAAAGGGTAAAAAATTTTTACTCGCAAGAAGTGCTGTCAGTCCAGTCGGGTTAGCTCTTCCACAAAGTTTTGCCGTGGTTGACTGCGGTTACACCAAGTTTGTCGAGCGATAGGACGGTTTTGCTTGCTTTGGGAAAGCATACAGACGCTGCTCGGCACCATCAGCAACTACCGCATCTACAATTCCACCACAAGACAACACACAGACTCTGCTCGGCGTGGCAGCAGCAGCGAGCGAATTGACCTTCATGCTGTGTCTCGCTTTAGCGCGAACTAAGCGTCGAAAGCACAGTGCATAGGAAGCTACTAGCACTCGGCGTACTTTGTACACATGGCAGATCGCTTTGAAGATGAGGTCCACGCGACCGCGCACTTTACCCACATAGCAGATCGCTTTAATTACACGGGCGCCCACGCGGCGTACGCAGAAGCTGCCGGTAGTGGCAAGCTAAGCCTCACTTTGACTTTGGCTGAAATTCATGGTCAGATTTAGGGCACCAGGCGTTTTCGGGGTTTGGAACAGGAGTAGTAGAGCTATCACTTTTAAAAATAACTAAGAAGAGCTTGAGTGTGATTTATATAGTGTGTGTCTCGTTTATATAGATAAGACATTCTCATGCAATAAAGCAATGTTGCTATACTTAGATTTGCTGGTTGCTATTAAGCGTAGCACAAAAACATAGCGCTTTGTGGACAAAAATAACCATTGCATCTGGACAACGATGGCGCATGTCCTAGGGGGATATTCTGCAAGTATCCATCTAGTGGACATGTCCCTTTCTTCTGCTGCTGAAGTGCTGATTGGTTGGGCTGAGGACGTGTAAGAGTAGACAGGCACCGCCAGGCAATCAGCACTTCAGCAACAGATGAAAGGGACAGGCCCACTAGGTGGACACTTGCAGAATACGCCCCCCCCCCCCCCCCCCTGGTCCCGCACCAAGTTTCTTCCGTTCAGTCTTCGCCTTCAAGTTGGTCTGATTAGTAATCCTGTACAATACGAACGCTTTAGGACGTTGTACAAAAAAGGCTGAATCTAACAGCAATGGCACCCGGTGAAGACATAGCTTCGAAGAAGGTTAGGATGCATGCAATAATACCATGGTATAACAAATATAAAGATGATGACACTCCACCCAACGGAGCGGCCAGATGTTCAGCGCAAAACCGACGGAAACGTCGGTGGGACGAGCGTTCATTGAGACGCCAGCATGCAATAGGCTAGTTTGCCTAGGTTACGGCTCGGCGCCATCGGCCCCTGAGCCGCAGCGCCCCCCACGAAGCTGCGACCGCCGCATAGGCTTCAGCTACACCGTGGCTGTATCGCATGCGCCGGCGGTAGCAGCGGCTCAGGGGCCGATTGGCCGTGGCTTCAGTAAAGACTGCCTGTGAGCGTTCTCCGCTGCGGCGCGCGGTGATTGTCAACACCTGAAAAGACCGACGTCGCCGCTTCCATAATGGCCAGTGTAAAGAATGCAGAACAGGGATGGAGGGGGTCTATCGCGTAAGAAATAGACAATGGCAGTTTTGTTGTAGTGCCCATGCGTGGAAGGTGAAGATAAATAATAAAATAAGCATACAAGTGAGTGTTCTATTTGTTTACAAAGGTAAGCTAGCAACACGATCTGTCTCAATTGTGTCGATAGATGTTCAGAATTGCCGAAAGGAAATTCTGAACATCTCCCACGCAGCGGGATTTATTGTTATGTGAAGCATTTTGTAAGCAGCTGGCTAGCGTTTGCAGTTGTGCATTGTGCTACCTCATGATGCAACCTCTGCGGGTAATGCAAGTAATTTTGTGCTTGGAAAGAGCACGTTTCAAGACAGTCACAAGGCGACGGAAGGACCGTGACTATGGTTTGACGATGATGACGATGACACAACCACTATCTTATTGTACTCTGGCGATGAAATGTTACATCCTGTTCCCTTTTAAAACAGACCTATCCTGAAGGTGTGCACTGGACCGATATAGGGCCAATCCCGAAGGCTGTGGAATGTCATACAGCGCATGAAAGTGCTCGGTTCACCGGGGGAGGGCAGATAAAAGTGGCACGATGGACGCTGCTAGGCGACGTAATGCACGTGAACGTTGCTTGTACATGCGAAAGAGTGCGCTAACGTTGTCGTTCTCTTGTGCCTGCCATGCACCATTATTCGAACACGCAGAGCAGTAAAATATTGTTGTGTGGCACCTTCGAGTGAGGAATAATATAGTGCTCCCCCCACCAGGGCGCTTATTGCAGGGTGGACGATGGCCTTTTAGAGCAAATTCTAATTTCTTCTGCTTATCAACGGCCGACTTCAACGGCCGATTCAATGCCGGCAAATTTTTGAATGCTGTCACTCTGTCTTATCCTGGGCCATCCTCAAGAAAGCTTTTTTTGCCTTTGTGCACATTTTCTCAATGCAATAGAGAACGCAGTTTGTAATTTACTCATAATATTGCTAGGTCACTTCTACTTCGTTTACTCCCATGACAATGAAATGGAAATCTGAAGCTCGTTTACACCTCCGTAGCCACCGTGCGGTCTTAAGTGGGACAGCCCACGCGCAGCCCGCGCGCTATGCCATGTGATCTGTGATAATGTGACCTGTGCATTATCTGCTTGAGCGCACAGTCATAGATATACTGATGTGCCAAGTTGCGAAGACACAGCCCACTCCAAATGGTTTAACTAGCGGTATCAGGGAACGTAATTTTTAGGACCAGCGCAGCGGATGAGTTACGACCAGGAGTGCTCGCTGTCTAGGAGAGAACACTCCTAATTTGTGTCGTTAGGTGCGACTGCACGCATGTTTCGACAAATGTTCACTGCAATGCGCACCCCCATAAAGATGTATGTTTATTGGCGGTTTCAAACTTTACCATCCACTAAATATGTCTGCCTTCTTTGCTATTCGTTCTGCCATGGTTCCGACTCTTTACATGAAGCCTAATATATATATGTATACTTTTTGTTCTGTGGCTCTTTGTGACCACCCTTATCGCAATTTTTTTATTTTATTAGTTGTGCTGTAAAGTGTCAATCCCTCACGTTAGCACTAAAACGGTTTACTAAATCTTTTTTCTTTCCTTTAAAGATCAGCAAACTACCGGTACACACTTGGAACAACGAACGAAGGCAATTTTCTCGCTTGTCATCATGCGCTGTTTTCGTATGGGAGAGAATGCACTCTGTAGCTGTCCTGTGGTGTTTCCGATAGTGACAGCATTGTATCGCGGTATCTTTAGTTCACACGACGGCGGCTATATCACCGAGGCGGCATTCTTAAGAAGACGCAGAACTGCACGTTTGGATTGTGGCACAACAGATAGCTGGAGGATTGTGGCACAACTTGCCGCTTCCGGGGAAAATAATAGAGGTACCGACAACGATGTCAATAACTTCTCGAATACAGGTGGTGAGCTGTTTCATTCCGCAATCCGCTGTGCATATTCGTTCGTGTGGTGACACTTCCCTAGTCGGCGAGTGCTACGTATTTTAAGGCGAAAGCCTTAGGTGTCTATGTTGGCGATGGGCTTGGCGGTGACCTTTCCATTACCTTGTCAGTGACCTTGTCGAAACAGTGCCTTGACGAAAAACGGCTGACGCCGAAAAGAATAAAAATACATAAAAATGCTCGGATCGACGTCACATTTCTCAGGGAGGTCTCTGTAAACAAAGCAAATTGATGGCTTTGAAAATAAAATTCGATAAATATCGGCCTGGATGAGAATCGAACGCGTGCCTCCGCGGTGCGAGACGATCGAGCATGCTTCCCTTAAGCCACGGCAGCTTTTCTTTTTCTTTACTGCCTGTTTTGGAGCTCAAACGCTACATTTCACAAGAACGGCAAATAACGCAACAGCCAAACTTCGGCTATCACGACAGATGTAAAATTTCTGCACATTCACCAGCTCATCCAATAAGACAATCCAGTCGGATAGGTCTGGAAGAGCCCTATAAGCTTCTCCAGCGAGCACCCCACTCTCAATCAAGTTTTCACGTACAGGACCTGTATGGGCATCAGAATGCCGGACTTGCATCCTTGTTTCCCACAAGCTGTGGAGGCCCAGGCGCATGATTACATCGAAAGGAATGCCTTCACTCTCAACTGCTCCACGGTTGTGGCTTACTAAAGATGTGCCTAGTGCGTGTCTGGCTGCACACGTCACGTGGCCACAGAGAAGCGCCCGTGCCACTGCTCGCGCGTTAGTCATCGCCATCTTCCACAGCTGGCTCCAATGTCGCTGATCATGCCAGTGTTCCCATACTGCCCTTCGCGCTCGTGCCACTGCTGGCGCTTTCGTCGTCATCTTCTTCCACAGCTGGCAGGCATTCGTCTTCACGTTTTACAAACGTATAACACTTGCTTACTTTTATTTCAAATGACTATAGCATAATAAAGCCGTATATATAGCAATGAAAGCCACAGGAGTGTTGTCAGCCTTAGAGGCGTACACTGCCACCATTGAAAGTGGATATGAATGCTTCACTTGGACCTAAAGAGGATGGCGTTTCCAACTAACCCAGCATTAAAGACGAAGCGCGCCTCTATTCTGAGCACCAAATAGTGGCCCTTGCACAAAGGCTGCTGTAGAGACTCGCAAAGTAGTGAGAGAAAAACAAAAACTTGAATTTCGTGGCCATTGCACAGAAGCACTCAACGCTTACGGGTAAAAGATATCCATCTACCTCGTCGCCAGGGTCTTCCATCAACCTGTCGCCTGACGCGAGCAAGCTATCGCCTATGAAGAGTGTTTTCCCTTAGAGCAATACATCACACTAGATCAGCGACTAAGTCTGGACTTTGTTTTGGATGAACTGATAGCTTATACAGCACGTGCGTTTTCACGCAATCTTGAAATTTACGGCTTTTTGTTTTTCTTTCGTGCTCTTTCGTGCTCCTCATCAATGGAGAAACGTAAACAACTCTCCCGCGCAGGAAAGAAGAGTGTGAATTTTGATTGAGTACTGCTCTACCAGTGCCAGGAAACTGTGGCTCCATATAATCCTTTGTTGTTTTTGCACGTGCATCTGTTTTTGAAGAGTATTCAAAAATGCACATAACGGCAGGCACGTAAAATGGAAAAATAAACATGCCGAGTTAAGGCTTTCTAACCCATCATGTAACTGTTCCTACTACGAGTCAAAACAGTAGTTTCAATGAAGAATGCCATCGCACAAGAAAATTATGTAATGCGCTTTTATGCGCTGATGCGGCGATAGCATTCCACCCGTTAAAGCAGAAGGAAAAATGAGCCTTGAGAACCAGAATTTTGAGAACAAGTGCAAGAGAACACACCCAAACGCTTACGCTCAGCTCATGAGGCTGGAGGCACTGTAGATCCATGCTGGCGTGCTAGTCTGCCAGCAACGCGTGCCGTCAAATGCCCACTAAGGTCCATTCGCGTTTTACAAAACCTCGCTGATTACAGATCTCGTCTGGAGCGTGGGCAGTGCCGAGACCTGCGGTAACTACCACTTTTAAAGCGTGTCTAGATTGCTATTGCATGTGTATTTGCCGGCATTCTCCACCATCACTATGAGCCACGGAAAGGTTCTTCAAACAATTTTTGACTCCTTTCAGTCAACTATGTCCACTTTTCTTTTCTACGCTTTTGTTCTTGTGACTGTTCATATTGGACAAGTAAATCAATTACACTTTGGGAAGCCTTCGGCGGCACACTTTTACCCTAACAGTCGGTAAAACCTCGAAGTTAGATCTACTGGAAAGTTACGTGCCGAAAACAGACACAAGAGCCAAAAGGACAACAGAGACGCGGTTACTCGCCGACCCAGCTTCATCAAGCTGCTAGTCGCTCTAGGCTTGGTGTGTCTATCTGTTGCTTATTTGACGCCAACGTAGTGGCATAGTGGTTGTACCCCCTACATGCGCTCTGATCAGCAAGTTCACTATCAGCATAAGACAAAAACATCTAGTAAGACCCATATGACGATGAGTGTCGAAGTTAAAGCGATTAGCAATAGGGCGATGTAGTCAACCACTATATACCGCCCAATACACATATTGGTGACGAGAGTATGATGACTTTATTGAATTGCCAGTTCCGTCTTCATCACTTCGGCAACGTCACATATGGCGCAACAGAGGCAATAATGGGTGTAAGCCAGACACGTATTTCAGGTCCCAGAAGTCATTAAGACCCCCGACGAAGACGTGCTTAATCACCCCACTCGTTTTCAATTTAGATATGGAGTGGGCAAAAGCTCATTTCACGCCAAAGACCCCCTTCTTTAGGTATGTGAAGCAAGGTGTTTAGAGGATGTCCTTTCTCTTTTGCCACGCTTGTTTGCAGTAGAGCAGAACAGTAGAAGAATTTTAGAAGGAAACGTTTCGAGGAGCACTGGAACGAACTCTACGTATTACATCATGGACAAGTCTTTTGCTTGCATGAGACGGTGCCAGACCCACACGACGCTCCAAGCTCGCCATCGAGGAAATTTTTCACCATATATTTGCTCGTCCCTGTGAAGGGTACGCGTTAGGGAGTGGTAACCAACCACACACTGTGGCCTTGAGCGCTTCTATTGCAGTAGAACTTTATAGTTGGCCGCGCCGCGTTGACGCTCAGCCTGCCGCTTTTGATGTAATTGCCTCTTCTTCGAATTCCCCTGCTAAGCAGTGTATGAACGGGGAGCTGTCACGAGACGACCTAATTTGCTCTCCTCAACGTCTCGAGTCGTTAAGGCTTTCCTAGGTGGGGCTATACCTGTACTCAAGAGAGGCACTGTAAGCGGTTTGATATACTATAATCACCCTACTTCACTATAACTGTGGCGCCCGGATTCACTGGTATTAGCTCGTATACCACGCGTGCGCGTGTAGACAACGCATTCAGCCTATCTGGCTGCGAATGAACTACGGCGTACTGGAATATGCTCCTTTTCATACCTAAAACAATAAATTTTACATTGAGCTAGCACGGGTTCTCAATTTTATCAGTAAATTGTGCCATGTGACGCGATTCACATGCCAAGCGTCTCGAAGAGCCAGTTAGCGTAGTTTTAAGCTTAAGGGTGTTGTGCTGGATTTTTAGGCCCGCGTCTATTGCATAGTGAAAAGAATGATATAGTTGCCTACAGTTTTTAGTCAAGGAAACTTTGGCGCTGCGAGTGTTCAGGCTCCGTGAGAATAATGGTCGGATCTTCGGTCTTGTGGCTTCAAGAGTTCTTGTAGCTTTGTTTACTATGCAGTATCCGCCTCCATTGGCCTAAATTTCAGAGTTGCAAACTTTTAATAATGAAGAAGGTAATAAGGTTCTGCGAACACGCATAAGCGCCACTGATTGCAGCGGTTCTGTCTAGAGAAGGCCAACCCGAAGCCCGCCAATTTTCTCAACGCGCTAGCTTGCCC
Source organism: Dermacentor silvarum (assembly GCF_013339745.2). NCBI lineage: Eukaryota > Metazoa > Arthropoda > Arachnida > Ixodida > Ixodidae > Dermacentor > Dermacentor silvarum. Next base: position 48,029,315 of record NC_051160.1, read on the forward strand.
GTGATAAATTGTTAAGTTTTTTATATGCACAGTGTTGAAGCTTGAGCAAGCGGCGTAATGGCATTAATATCGGGATTCTGTGCTAGAAGTCCTGTGTTCTAATCCTGCCGTCGGACAATTTTACCAATGCGTGATTCGGTAAATATAAAACACTGTACTTTGTTTTAAAATTGTGAGTTTGCGGCAAAGTGGCGAATTCATCAGCGGTTTTGCGCTTGGTGAGCATGATGGCTGGATTCCGGTGCCTAAAACATGAACGCAAAGAATAGCGGAATGCACCGAAATGTGCATTTTTGATCCCTGTACCCTCCCTTCGGTCAATTCGTGCATTTTTCTCTGGAGCCACTTTATAGTTGCCACTGCACCCATATAGGTGCATCAGTGATTGTTACAGTTCGTATCTGCGCATGAGGTTTCGAGTGTGACTCACGGCCGGGGATCCCTCCATCCGATGGAATTGCACGCAGGAAATAGTAATACATATCGCTTTTTGTGGCCGTTCAAGAGCACCGGGTGGTCCGGAAAGGAATTCATAGCTCTCGCTAATCGATTAAAGTCTGCGGTTTTACGCACCAAAACCAAAATTATAGTATGAGACACGCCGTCATCAGGAACTCGGAATTAATTCTGACCACCTGCAGTTCCTTAACGGTACATGGGCATTTTTGCATTACACTTCCATCGAAATGCGGCCGCCGCGGCCGGGATTCGTTACCGCATCCTGGGACTTAGCAGCGATGCACAATACCCACTACGTCACCACGACGGGCTTTCCTAATAAATTACAAACATTATAATTATTAATGAATGCCAAACAACCCAGCCATACATATTTTCACGGCGTATCAATATGGAACTCGTCACCCGCGCTGAAATAGGAAAATAAAAAAAACAGCCACGATACAAACCTGGCTAGATAATCATCGTAACAATACGCAAAAGTCAAAATTATGCGAACGCGATCCACTCGAGCACAGATTATCAACTTGCATTCTCTCGAACAGGCTGAAATGTACACTTCGGAAAAGGAATAGCACCACAACGCAATCAGTATCAGAAATCAGAACACTACATATAACGCTTAGTTAAAAGGGGTGAACATGTAAACGAAGCATTTCACTGAGCTCTTTTAATTTTTGACATAGGCCGTTGTACGCTGTAAGTGGCTCTAGCACTTCATAGCGTGTTCCAGCTTTTATTCACGGAGTTTATTCGGGTTTTGAGAACTAGGGGAAACTTTACGTGAATAGGATAGAAAGTGCACATTGTTTAGTGACTCATTGAGAAACCACCAGAAATTTTTGTTTTCTGACAGTGAGTTATTTAGTTAACAGTACTTTTTTAATATATAAATGGTAGTCAAATCAAAATGCCGATTGGGTGGTTTTAGAGAATCGTAAACTCGTAAGTTCTTTCTAAAAGCAAGGTCCACATTGCGTGCCTTTTTTTTCGTTTTTCTTTTCGAAAATCGAGAAACTACTAAAATTATGAAACATATGTACCATAATCCCATGGTGCACACGGAACAGCAGCGCCATCAGACAGTCTCAGAGGGAAAGTTTGTATGTTCTTTTTGTTCATGATAACTGAGTCAATGTATATATATATATATATATATATATATATATATTTGATCCTTTTTGAATAAGCACCACTTCATTACGCCTATGTTGTCCACCTTAATTTGCACTGTAATTGCAATAATGGGATTGATCTAACTAAGCCAACTTCGTACACATCCGCGTGTTTGCTCGTAATATTTGTGACTCTTATGTTGCTGGTGCAAAATTCAGAGAGAACATAGCAAGGCACGAAGAGCGCAAGAGCCAAACTTGAACGCCTTGTATTGCATGGAAGGTGTAGGTTCTTGCATGTGGTAGATGAGCGTAACTATAGGCACAAAGAATTGACGGAAATCATAGCGTGCTAGGTTTCATACATTTGTTCGCAGAAGAGTTAGGATTCGTAATCACGTGTAGCTGGTACACTTCGAAATTTCCGTAGGGTGAACCACGCATTGACATATTTTCGAGGAACAGGTAAGTTCTCCAGTATTCGTGCAGCTGCACTGTTCTGCAAACATAGGGTTCTATGACGTATTGTCTATTGAAGGCAAACAAAATTTAATGCACAGCTACTGTTGTTTGTAATCTTTGTTTATAAACCACAAACACCTCTACGGGAATGGTAGTTGGGAATGGTAGTAGGGAGATGGCGATTTCATTACACCATCCTCGGGCTGCTCATGTACAAATAGTAGTAGTAGAAAACTTTTATTGTACAAAATGTTATGAGCGGTCTTCAGGCTGGTGGGGACCCCTACTCTAGGGCTCCGCTGGCGTGAGCTCTTCGGCTCGCCTGGAGTATGGCAGCGCGCTGGGTAGAAAATGGCCAGTAGCAAACGAGCGACCATAGCAGCACGATAGCAAATGATTGTAAGAAAAAAAAAGAGACAATTGTAGCACACTATGGCCCCCAGGGAGCAAATGACGCAGCTATGACCAACCTGGAATTGACGCTAGTGAATAAATAACGAACAAAAGTTAGGGATGTAGACACTGCCATCTATTCTACGGCCCACTTCCCCACTACGCTTCCTTCCTGGACATAAGGATGTGCCGCTTCCATCCCATAAATTACACGAAACAAAAGGCACGGTAAAAGAAGCACGAAAATGGGCGGAGTACCCCCGCTCTTCCTCGTTTGGGGGCACCAACACAACACGTTACGACTTCTCTTTACCAATGGCAGCGCATCTAGATTCTTGCATTCTTTTTCGCCACTGCTTTTGTCTTTCTGTCGCCGTCGGCGGTAGTAAAACCGCTGACAGCGTTGGGGTCAGAAATGGAAACAAATGCAGTGCATCTGTCCGAAGTTTTCCTTTTTCTTCTTTTTTTTGCATTTTCACTGCCAGAACCTGGCGCATTACAAAACTTCCTTCTAGAGCTACACATTTCTCGGAGAGCTCGGAAACTGCTCCTAGACTATTCATTACTTCATGAATTCTTTTGCTTTTGGGAATTCAGAGAAGTCTGTTTCTTGTCAAATTGCCAATACAAGACAGAAAATGAAAATATAAATAGTTATATGAGAGATCCACCAAGAGGAGAACCAAACGGTAGGTAAACACGATAAGACTCATAAATCAGTCATGCTCTGCCTCAACATTTGTATATACATATTGTCTGCAGTGTTGCTCTACAGTCGGTTGCTGCAGACAGCCAAACCAAGAAAATATCAGTGTGGTAAATAGGAAAATAGGCTAAAAAAAGTAACTACTATCGGGGAAAAAATGCTCAAAAACATTTAGACCCTATAACCCAAACCTATTCCAAAGTGTTTTTATTCCAATCTCCTGACGCCAAATTTACGTAACCGCCAACGCAAAGATCGGTCGGTGACCCTCATCGTTGTTTCAACAGCCCAATCACACTCTCTCCTAATTTATAGGGGGTAACTTTTGTTTGCTTTACAAACAAATACCATTGCCTAGCTTGACAGGCTTTTCTTATCTGATTGGATATTAAGAGGCGAGGAGCTCACAGAAGTGGAGAGGGTTACGGTGGGGCCGAGCTAGAGCAGTGAAAATAGATAACCTGATGAGGAGGGTTGTGCCGGCATCGGCGATTGGTCCGCTTCCCCTTGCCTAGCTTGCGGTGACTGGTCTAAAATGGCGGCAAAGTGTAACGGAAGGTTAAAAATACCGCTAAAACGGATCCTTGTCGTAAAAGAGCTGGCAGAGCGATGTCTTACACGTGCCGATATGGCTCGACAACCTTATATCGACACACAATATATTTATTAGAGAGAAACGAACTTATTCTACCGTACAGCTCCGAGTAGCCAGTGCCAGAGTGATCAGTGGGATAGACATCCTCTATTCCTTGCGGAACGGGGCAGGCTCTGTCTATTCCAAAATTATTCTTGTTTCGGCAGATTATTGCATCTTTAATGTGTACACATCATTTTGACGTTGTGAAATTTTGCAGGTTTGAGACGCCGCATGACAGACAGGAGAAGTGGGTGCAACCCGGGAACATCTTGACCAATCGCGGAAAGCTAACGGTAAGAAAGACGTAGAATCAGAAATAAACGGTTTTCTATAGTTTGGTCTAATCATATTTAATCAATGTGTGCACGTCATAATAAATGAGGAGTTTTCGCAATTTTTGCAACGTCGCATGACCGACAGGCGAAGCTGTGGTGGCCCTAAACATTTTTGACCATTAGTGGAGGACTGATTTCAGAAATAGAATAGCAACAGTTTGGAATACCTTTATGTAATATCGCCCATAGTCAGCGAATTCTATTCGATTTCGCGTTTTTCAGACTAACATCTCTTTCCGCAGAAGTGGAATAACGGAGAAGGCAACAATGAATGCGCAGAGTGGGGTGAGCTGAAAATTTGAGCACGTATGAATCTCTATAGTGCCATCTATGGGCGGACACAACTGAAACACGCAAAGACAAAAGCGGCTCGAAATATGGTATTAAAGGCGGGCGTCACACGATGATTGGCGGTGCACCCGCCGGGTCAATTTCGCAAGAACTGCTCCCAATATTAGTCAAACCCGAGTGGAACATATTAGGGATGGTACCAATAAGACAAGCTTTCGATCTGTTTGAGTTCGTGACACAGATTGTGGATACAGACGACCTGTGTCGCCACTGGAACAAAATATCCCAGACAGCCAAGGATCAGCCAAATGCTGGCGGACGCAGTAAGCAGTACATGCTGGAAATGTTCACCGCAAAAAGACACCTGGGCAGAACGCAATACTGATGCTAGTCTTGCGTTCACGGTGCCATTGTTAGTGCCGTCTGCAATGGGCAAGCAGAAATCTCTAGAGATCACAACTATCGATCGAGGGACGGCAGAAGCTCCTGGGTCAATGTGGCCGCTACATATAATACGAAAAAAATGTGGTTGATCCCTCTTATATAGGAATTGGTATAGAACACGAAAGTGAAACGTGTCTTCACAGAAGTAGTGTAATGTTTATTGCACATTGATATATAATGTCTATTGGTGTTTTGTGGCTAAAGCGCCCTTAGGCGTTGATGCACCCACGCTGACGCCTGGTGGCACGTCTCCTCCATCACGACTACCAACGTCGATGACCATGAGCAACCGTCGTGCATATGGAAGCTGCACTACGCTGCACACGCTAGCACAACGCGAAAGACGAAGCACGTAACTGACACACTAATACAACGCGCAAGACAAAGCACGTAACAGAATCGTCACCGAGTCAAATCAGCGCGTACAGCGCGTCGTAATTGCAGCCTCCGCGATCAACTTCAGAAACATTTTCAGAGCTAATTGCGGAGGCCACGCTCCGCTGTGCTGAGTACGGTGAACGACACCTAGGTGGCGTTGGTAGTGCTTCTTGATGCCAGCGTCCCTTCGAATGCTGGCATCGAGGCGTCGTAGTGCTGAGACCACCGAAGCGTTCACTGTCGGTGCGCGTTAGTGTCATAATGCAGTACTTCTCTTTTCTGCTCGTAGGCGGCGGCACCGCCCCGAGCAAGAGCGCGGGTACACGGAGGAGTGTTAGATATATAAGGCGCGTCTGTGTAGCTCTCTGCAAATGCGTTTGTGGCGCAATGGGTTAAACGCTCGGCGATCTATCGTCGCGGACCGAGAGGTCGTGGGTTCGATTTCCAAATTTTGCATGTTTGTGGAACTTTTTCTTCTGGTTTCTTTCTTTGTATTATGTTCGTGTACATTGTAAGCTGACGTATTTCCGTGACGGAAATACGTATTTCTGTGACGGAAATACGTCAGTGAAGTCTTGGTGGACCCCGGCATAAAACACTTTCGTGTTAAAAAGGTAAACGAAGCAATGAAGTCACCATATCAGAGGCAGACTGCGTCCCAAGTGCACGTAGGTGGCAGACTATTGACGACAAGTTAGTAGTGAACGGGACCTCACACGCAAACACCTTGGAACTTACAGAGCTGCTAGCTCACTACTCGATGGCTTTGCTTGTGCATCGTGGTCTTTCTTAATTGCTATGATTAAGTAAAATTGTAAAATTGAACTCCTGGTCATTTTTAAAATGAAACACTTGCGTGGTGCCACCGTACCCTTACAAAAGCAATTCGGAGAAGGTTTCCACCAGACGTCGCGTTTCTGGAGGCACGTCGCCAGTTTGTCTCATCAGTACCGCCATTGCTTCCGGAGCTAGTAGCCAAAACAATAAAGCATGGGCTATAAACACTACGGAAAGCCTTAATAATGTACACATTATATACCATGCGATTTAGTGAAAAACATGCAATAATATATTAACGGCCAAACCCACAAAAAAGAAGTCCAAGATATTTAAATAAAGTTCATCAGCGCTGCAGCGTCGGCTCGTCGTCGCACGGTCCGATGTATAAGTCAGTCGCACGACTCGCCGATGCTTTGAGGATCTTGACATTGGTGCGTACGGCGTCGTCTTGGATGGGCTGGCCCGATCGTCAGGACGGGTGCCACCAATGTGGCAGAATCCACCGGCCTGCACCGCCAGGCTCGCGGAGTGTAGCCAGGGGCACGGTGTTAGTACTTCTAACACCGGGGCGAGGAGCTCACCACGAAGCACCGTCAGAGCGCAGCTGCAGTTCTCCTTAATATTGTTCCCGCTCTTTTCGCGGGTCGTAGTCGCGACAGCTGGGGCACTGGCTTTCCATCGTCCCACAGTTCAGCTGGCCTCGTCCCTTCTGAGAAGTGACCTTCTTTACCGTTGGTTACGGAGCCACTTGTGCGCTCTCTTTCGTTTCATCTTCCTTCATTGATTTACGCTCGTAGTTCTTGTTTTTAAGACCACGTTCTTATTTTCTCACATCCACTATCTCCCGTGTATTTCTACCTTTGCACCCTTCGAGCTTGCGTGCTCTGTTTCGCCATTAGCTCGTTCCTTTTCCTTTTATATTCTATTCCTTCTCGTGCCTTCATTTTAACACGAAAGTGTTTTATGCCGGGGTCCACCAAGACTTCACTGACGTATTTCCGTCACGGAAATACGTCAGCTTACAATGTACACGAACATAATACAAAGAAAGAAACCAGAAGAAAAAGTTCCACAAACATGCAAAATCTGGAAATCGAACCCACGACCTCTTGGTCCGCGACGATAGATCGCCGAGCGTTTAACCCATTGCGCCACAAACGCATTTGCAGAGAGCTACACAGACGCGCCTTATATATCTAACACTCCTCCGTGTACCCGCGCTCTTGCTCGGGGCGGTGCCGCCGCCTACGAGCAGAAAAGAGAAGTACTGCATTATGACACTAACGCGCACCGACAGTGAACGCTTCGGTGGTCTCAGCACTACGACGCCTCGATGCCAGCATTCGAAGGGACGCTGGCATCAAGAAGCACTACCAACGCCACCTAGGTGGCGTTCACCGTACTCAGCACAGCGGAGCGGGGCCTCCGCAATTAGCTCTGAAAATGTTTCTGAAGTTGATCGCGGAGGCTGCAATTACGACGCGCTGTACGCGCTGATTTGACTCGGTGACGATTCTGTTACGTGCTTTGTCTTGCGCGTTGTATTAGTGTGTCAGTTACGTGCTTCGTCTTTCGCGTTGTGCTAGCGTGTGCAGCGTAGTGCAGCTTCCATATGCACGACGGTTGCTCATGGTCATCGACGTTGGTAGTCGTGATGGAGGAGACGTGCCACCAGGCGTCAGCGTGGGTGCATCAACGCCTAAGGGCGCTTTAGCCACAAAACACCAATAGACATTATATATCAATGTGCAATAAACATTACACTACTTCTGTGAAGACACGTTTCACTTTCGTGTTCTATACCGATTCCTATATAAGAGGGATCAACCACATTTTTTCATTTTCTTCTTTCCCATGCTTCTCCTTTAATTAACCATGACATCGTCGTTTTAACATCACAAAAATTACGTACCTATGACTGTAAAGCACGTATGGCTCATGACGTCATATTCTGTGTTTCTCTCGCCTAAGATCATCCACTATGTGGAACCGAAAAATCGCCATGTTGTATATAGCAAATCATACCATTGCCGTCATACGATCGTCTACAAATTGGTTGTCGTCGTGCTCCTGCTGTCACACACATGCACGCTCGCGACACATACACGCTGCTAAAGATGCACAAACACGTTGGTCGAGCTGGTATCGTTTTGCGGAACCCCACATAATGGCAGATAGCCTGATAGCTGCAATATGTTTCGTATAACATAATTCCCACACTAAGTTGGATTTGCACGATTATTCTTTTGCCGTTTCATTGAATCTCGATAGCTAATCGATCCCCATAAGCTGAAGGCTATTGTCGCTTGCTTCCCTCGCGCACTACCCAGATACTTCTAGTGCTGAAGTGGATGCGCTGGTTCGCTTCAAACATTTTAAAGTTGGTCACATGAATTCCTGTTTCGCCAAAGCAACTTGATTAGAAAGCGATTCGTCCAAGTGCACAACTCATTTTCTAACTATGTAAAGCTCTTGCTATCCAGCTGCACCTATAATATGAAAAAAAAAACTTAGAAGACGTTTAAGCATCGCCTTTAAGAGTGCAACGCGGTAGCATTAAAAGATCTCTGACCGCTTTTCACGGTACCCGGCAGCTGCTGCTTATGTAACCGTAATGTTCAGCGGGAAACGCTTGCGGCAAACGCTATGCACGAAGGCGAGCTTTCTGGAAGAAATGCGGCCCCTTGTGCGGGCCGATGCCCGAGGTTGAGCACAGCCTAGCCAAAACAATTGCGTAATTATCAGGTTTCTGGTATTGTTTCGCACTTTTAATATTTCAGCCTGACAAGATTTAGCATAAAAGGCATGCGTCTACGGTTTTTTCTTCCTTGAAATTTGTTTGTGGGCTGCCATCCTCGAAATTCTGAGGAATAAATTTGCCCAGAATTAAACACAAGGTATGATCAACTTAATGATGGAATGGTGTGGCAATATAAACCAGATATGCCGCATGGTATATAGCAAGGCGTGGTATATGCATATACCTAAATATATGCAGAAATTTTGGCTTGCGGACAGCGACGCCGACACGGGGCCAGCGGAAGGACCAATTTTTAACGCTATCGCGTTAAAAATTGACGTTTTTCTCTCTTTCAAGAAAGTTTATCTGAGTAATATTCATACTGCAATCACAATGCGTGCTAGCTAGGGTGCAATATTAAAGAACCGTTAAGTAGTACGTGTTTTACGTAACCATTTTACCAGCGTTGAAAATAATTCATGACACTAAAATTACTAAGCTTTTACAAAACAGCAATCCGGAGATGCAACTCGAGAACCATACGCTGCTGGGGATTCAAAGGGGCCCTCCATTTCTTTTTTGTGGCCGTCATTTTTGCTATAATGCTATCGGGGCCATATTATAAAAAGTAAGACTAAACAAAAATACGAGAATTACTGCGCACAAGCCTATATGAGCCCATGGCTTTCGCGTGGCTCTTGCGATATTTAAGGGATATTCAAGAGTTTATTACGAAAGCAGGACTGCTTAGAAATATGAACACTGCGATAGGTTGGTCTCGTAGGATAAATATGTTTTGTTGATTGCGAGGATTTCATTTTTTGTGGCAAGGATCAGCATATTGGAAATTGCAGAATCTTTATCTGCTGAATAAATGAACAAGATAGTTGAACATGGCAATTGCCTGGCCAGACAGATCGTTGGTAATATCTTAATGAAGAGGAAAAGGGGAAAAAATTGTTGCAGTCCCATGACCAAGATTTTTTTTAATGTCAGCTTGCTTAGAAAGGCAGCTGGCGGCACGTCCCGAGCCGGTCCTAAACGATTCATTTCGTTACTGCAGGTGCGTCAATACGTCGCGGAATTTTCAAGTGGTGTTACGAATGTCGAATTTTCTTTTGCACGTGATTGTTCGTGTGTGTGACTGCTCTGCTGGAAATACGGGGAACTTTTCCGATTCTTCGTTTCTTCGGGTCGCAGTGCAAGGTGTTGCTCTGATCTACGTGTACCATCATCGTCCCCGTGAAAGGGCGTCGCTTTCAAGCAGCAGGCGCAGTTGGCGGCACGTACAGAGCCAGCAATAAACGATTCATTTTGATAGTGCAGGTGAGCTTGTTTCGCAATCGCCGCGATTCTGTGCCCCTCTCGTGCCGCTGGCTGCATAACTTTGCTTTGATTGAGCGACCGTGTGCGTGCTTTTTTGTACACTTGTGTGATGGAGGGAAAGAAGTGTACTTAGTGTGGGATGGTTTTTCTGAGGACCGACATAGTGAGTGCTCCAGCTGAGCATCGTTATATCACCTCGGACAATAGTGCTCGGGTGTGGTTGAAGGCACCTTTTCGGCCATGGGTGTGAAAAGAATGGAAAAGTGGTGACGCAGAACATACAGATGAGTGGATGCGTCCGAAGGTAGTACTATTCAATTAACAGTCATTGCTGAGAAGCCATTGTTGCTGGATTCCATTTGCGAGCAAGTCAAGTACCTCTCCTTAGTTCCTTCTAAGATAGCCGAGTTGCTGTGCCTGAAGTCTGAGATTGAAACAGTGCATATAAAAATGCAGTAAATACATGACTCGGTTGACTTGCTGCCAAATAAATACGATTACTTGCTGCAAATATGATTCCTGCTTTCACCGTTCCTGTAAAGATACAGAAGAAATAGAGACTTTCATCAAAAAAAGAAAACAGTCAGCAACTCGTGACAGAAACTTCTCTGCATTGTCGTCGAGGGTGGCGACACTTGAGGGTCAGGTCACCTCACAAGCAGGTATCATTAAAAGCCTTCGAAGTGAAATAAACACCTCTGAATGGTATAGTAGGTTCTAGAACCTCAACACGTACGGCTGATAACCAAAGTGCCAGCGAGAACTTGACTGCAATCTTTTCTCAGAACGGCCACTAAGCGGTGCATTACTCATCCCTTCTAGGCCATGTTGTAGCCGTGCACCGGTTGCCAGGGTAGGGCAACGAACCAGCACAAGTTTTGGTCCAATTTCTTTCAGCAGACATACGGGGCAGCTGGCTGGCAAAGCGGAAGAAATTACGTTCTTAGGCGCGGGAAAATGATCTCTCGATTTTCTTTGCCGAAAACTTGATGAAATACAACAGAGAATTGTTCTGTGCAACGAAGTCTTAGGCAAATGAAGTGGAATTCAAATTCGTGGGGGTGAAACGTCGCAAAATTTATGCTCGAGAGAAGGAGGGTGACCAGACCTTGCGTATAATGGGTATTTGAATACACTGCTACTAATAATGAAATCGTTGATGATTTTTGCTGAATAAGCTGAACAACAATGGGCAATAACTGTTAATGTAGGTACGTCAAATTATAATTTTGAGTGCTTGGCAACTTACTTTTTATCTTTCTTTACCAACATGAGTGCGCTACTGCGTTTCCTATTACTTAAATCAAAGCACGTTTTAATAATGCATTTCAAATACATTTCCAGGACTTTGTCGTATGAGAGCATCAAAGAAGTGCGTCTCAATGTGTTGACACTCAATGCAAACCAGAAGAGTAATCGAACTTTCTGTCAGCTCATTTTAGATTCAACTAAAAGGGGCCCAAAAGTTGTAAGAATTTATTCATTACTGCAAAAGTGGGGAATCAGGCAGACCACGATTGTTGGGGAATGTGAAAACGAATATCGTGACATGAATTATGGCTTTTCTGTTATCTCCTAGCCGAAGTGAATATGGTCTGAAGTCAAAAGGCCGAAAAAAAATACACTCAAGCAGACAAGGAAAACCACCACATTAACAAATACGTACCCCACCTGAAACAGCGATTGCTGGTGTTTGCAGCAGATGGGAAGAAGAAAAACACGTAGTCGAAGTTTTGCGGCTCATTCCACGGAGTCTGCACCTTGCTAAGGTCACCCTGGCCGACCGACCCACCATCAGCCTACTTATTTTCGTGGCCTTCTTGTTCTTATTCTTTCTGCTGAGCTTAGTCTGCGTGGCACGAGACTCCCATTAATCTCGCATGGTGGACACCGAATGGATCGCCACAAGCTGAACGGTTGCTCGCTTGCATCACCAACAAACCTGGTCCTTCCGATCAATGAAACCCTAGTTCTGGAACTTAGACACACAGTGTAGGTTACGCAATATGCTGAGGAAGGTACACGATATCTCTAGGCATGTCGCAAGAGCACGCTTCATTATTGACAGAATTCTTTTGAAGGCTGTCTGCTTTCTTTATTACAGTTTTCTTTTACAGCAAAACAAATATAGACAGTCGAAAGCTTCATTCCACTGACAGATCGTTCATCAACCGTTAAGAAGAAACAACATCCAAAAACACACGCGCGCACACACACACACACATTACTATCAAAGTTACAACTGCAAAGCGATTTATTCACGTGTAAACGTCAAGGAATGCGAGAAACGTCAGGCGACGTTTGACACAAGGAGACGAGTGCCGCGACTGTGGTGGGATTTTTCGCGAGCAGCATCTGAAAAGCGTCGTCGTCGATGCCCTTCAGGATGTGCTTGATTTTCTCGCCCTCTGTCATGGTAGGGTTGACGCGGTTGCAGAGATTCAGCACATCCTCGATGTAGCCCGTGTAATTCTCCCCTGGATGTTGCGCACGTTCACGCAAGCGCTGCTCTGCGCGAAGCTTGCGGGCCGTAGGCCGACCAAAGACGTCCGAAATGGAAGTCTTAAAAACGGACCAAGTGGGTATTTCGGTTTCGTGGTTGCGATACCACAGTTGCGCGATGTCCGCGAGATAAAACATGACGTGACTCAACTTCGATGAATCGTCCCATTTGTTATTGGCGCTGACCCGTTCGTATGTCGACAAACCAGTCTTCAACATCGGAGTCACCTGAGCCGTTGAAGATGGGCGGATCCCGCTCACGGTACACGTCGCTGCAGGTGGCAGGCGCTGCCGAAGGGTCAGTCTGAGTCGAGGTGTCGTTGACCATCATGGGTGCAGGAACCGAAGGGAGCGTCCGGAAGCGGAGTTCCAGGTTGGTGTGGGGGACCCACGCAACCTCCACCAAATGCAAAGCGATTTATTCACGTGTAAACGTCAAGGAATGCGAGAAACGTCAGGCGAACGTCAAGAAGCGGCGAGGCGACCAGCAGCCAAAATCCGGGCAAGCGCAAGCTCGGGGTGCATGGTTAGCACTAACACTGTGGCTTGCTTGCTGACTGCTTCGTCGTCGTCTTGTCTTCTTCATTACAGAACGTTGAAAACGCATGTAAAACACCCCATAGTTATACCACGAGCGCTCTCCAAGTCACGCGCAGAGGTACCAAAACACTCGGTGCTTTGGGAAAGCAGTACTTTTTCGGACTCGCGTGCAACTACGAAACTTGCATTTAAGATTATAGCGATTGCATTTATGCCACGTTCGACGACCATATATTAAAAGTATATTAAATGGAATTTTCTACTGGCTAATAAAGTGGCGCGCCAATAGTGTAGAAGCTAGGCTTCACGAAATGTCGTCTCTAGGGTCTACACTTGCCGGAGTTCATGAAGCTTGTGTAGTGATTATTTTGCGTTGAAAGCCACGCAAGAGCCTTGGATAACTCTTTTCTCTTGGTCGTGATATTCACATTGAAGTAACCATCCCATAAGGCGATTGGCACGCTCAGATCATAGAAGATAATTTAGTGTACCTACTCAGTGTTCTCTTCATGTAGGCGACGTATTCATATAAATGGCCGGCATGTTTTTTTTTTGTATCGAAGGTGCGCTTTACCTGACCGTTCGTCGTGGACAGGTCTAAGCTCAGCCCAGAGTTTGCTGCGGAAGCAATGCTTATTTATTCTTAGTAACGAACACTTGAGCAGGCATGGGAAGTTGTTCCACCAGTAACTATACTGGAGTCGATTGGCCTTCATTGAATGTAGCGAGTGAGCAAGGAGAAAGTGTTTCAACGTAGATGCGTTGAATTTATTATCTTCAAAGTGTGATGAAGCGTGATCGAGCTCATAGTGGCGGTAATGCGTTAATCTGTTACGAAAGCCGATAAAGAAGTATCACGCGTGTAATATCTGGCATAACAAATCAAAATGAAAAGCAATAAAACGGAGTAAGATTTCTGGAGATATCAAGTCAAAAGTTCAATCATGTCATACACGTCTCTCGTACACGTTAGCGGCTATGGCATTGCACTGGTGTGCTCGAGTTAGAAGTTTCAATGAGAGCCGCAGCAACCGCATATTCGAATAGTGCTCATGTACTTAAATTTAGATCCACGTTGTAGAACCACAGATTGTCAAAATTATCATAGAGTATCTCGACAAGGTGTGCCTCGTAATCAGATTGTGCTTTTTGCATCTTAAAACAATTTACTTTTTCCTGCAGAGCATTGATATAAAGGACCCCATTACTAAAGGCACTGCCATGTTTAAAGGAACGTTCGACGCAGCGTGTTCAACAAGCATTTTGGAAACATTCGTTATTTTATAACTCATAATTCTCGCAGTCGGTAAAAAATCTTGGAGTTTATGGGAATCTTTTCGCGTAACTGTACGTAGAAGGAATATTTAATTAGTCCTCATCTGTAGTTAGGAAGACTCAATATAAAATGCAAAAGAAATCATGCTAGCATATTTTCTTAGTTTCATCGTTGTTCGCAGCTTGGAATAAATTTACCCGGCAATGTGGCATTTACAAACAGTAAATCATATTTCGTCACTAAACGTGACAGATATGAGATTTAAACTTTGCAGCAAGTTACCGAAGTTTCAATTCGCAAATTCAGCGACACATCAGCACTTATGTTTCAACAAACTTTTATTTCAGCAGGGCCTATTCTGTCGGTTATTATTCCATAGGTTATTCTGTAAGTCGAATAACCCATGGAAGAATAAATTGCACGTTTGACAAAATCCTGATATAAACAAAATTTTCTGAATCACAATATTTTCACCAATGTGAAGTTTTCCTGTAAGTAGCATCTGGAAGACACAGGATTGAAAAATGTTGTCATGTGTTAAAATGTGTAAAAGTAGTCGTTTGAGGGCTGTCTGACATCGCTACAGAATTTAATGATTAGCGCCATTGAGAGTGATATTCTACCTTATTAAACAGAATGAAGCCGGCTTGTGTTATACCGAAGCGTGGTTTGTTCAACTCGGATTCTGTAGCACCGTGGGAGTGCTCTGAACCGGAAAATAGAATCACACGAAAAAACGAAAGAACAACAAAATGGCAAGCGATAAAGCCGCGAAGCGCGAGAGAAACATTTGAATTGCTAAACTCATGTCATTCACAACACATCTCCTTCGGACGTCCTCCTCCATCTCTCCCTCCATCCTGCGAAAAACAAAACACTTTTGACAGCTTTGTTCCTCAAAACAAGGACATATGCATGGACACGGCAAAGGCCTCCGCTGTAACAACAGATACGTGCCATCCGCCAAATATTTGCAAGGGATATATGGAATTGCGTCCTCAACGCGTGTATAACCTAGCGCATCTGTTTTTAAGTATTTAAGAAAATAAAACAGCGCAATATTTCGCGGTGCACGCTCAAAAGGAAGGCAGAGTAAAAGAGGATGTGACATAGATGCACGATATTCGAATAAAGAGCAGTACCATCTCTATACCAGCAAGTTAATACCCGCATTCAACATGCGCATATGGAGCGTTCCAGAAGTCTTCAGCCAGTTCCACTACATCTTTTATTATCTTCTGTTATCCAGCAAGGTCGTTCACGGTTTGAGAATCGAGCATTGCCACCGTTTCTCTGCTTCGGTTCCTCAGTGGCGCCGAACCAACGCTAGCGGCCGCCATTGCTGTGCCCACAAAGGGGGTACACATAAAAAAAGCTACAGTGCTTCAAATTATGTTTAAAGCCGACCGAAGCAACTCTTCAGTATGTTTAGCGCTAAAGCATTAGTGCAAACTCAAGTGATACCGCAAGTTACATTTAAACTTCCATGAGTTTGTCAAAGGTTGGTTCTACTAACTGACTGGGACAAAAGAAGAGAATAAACAGAAAATTCTGCATCAGAAATCACCTGAATAGATAATTCCTGAATTTAAGCTGAGTTTGCGGAACATTCAGGCTCTGCTAAACAATAAATTGCTGCTCCGCTTAGGAAAAGAAGCAGCATATAGGAGCCCAAATAATAACCTACAATATTTATATCAGTATCATTTAACTGTTTTCAATTATCGTTAGAGTGCATATTTCTCACAATAGCTAGTGTCCAGCTTCAATGCATCTACTTCGGAAGTTATAATGCTATACTAAATTATACCAGAGCGCCCAGAAGTTACGTGAATGATAAATAATTAAATTTATCTTTTCTGTTCACCCCTAGTGGAACAAATGATATCCAATGACTAGGATTCTTTACGTAAATTTATGAAATGCAAATGTTTCTTCCAACTTTCTGTTTGTTTTCTTTAGTACCGCACATTCAACGAGACGTTGCTACCAAAGACACAGGGAAGGCAAGTTTACGGAGCAAAACTAATAATACCCCCGAGCTAATCAGTGAAAGCCACGGTTAGCTTAGTGAAGAAACGGAAGACTAATTCTTAGCAGGCTTGCAGTCTTATTACTTCCGCCTCCAAAACAGCGTACGAACAACGTGGAAATGTACGAACCTTTTCCGAATTACTTGAGATACGAAACATCATGTGCGAAAGGTAATATAACCAACGTTGTTTCAGCATACAAGGTAGCCGAGTGAAAGACCAGCCACTGTTCTCTTATTTGAAATAATGGAAAGGTAATGACCAAAGCCTTCTACAATAATTTAATGGAGTCCTGGCACGAAAACAAGGGATTCCCTGGGGAACGAGCTGAGAAACTATCGGGTAAGTTGCGGTTTAGTGATTGGTTTAGGCAGCATTGGCTTTTTCCACGAGTATTGGAGAGTAGAAAACCACAAATACGGAGCAGCCATCTGTGCAGACTGCGAGGAAGCATGACAGACAATTCTTTGTTTCACTGTAGGTAGGATCCGAACGAAAAGTCTATCGCAATACATTGAGTTGAGGTGGCCAAGACGAATTTTGTTAACGCAACGAGCAAAATAGTTGAGTAACTGTTTATCTGAGATAAAAGACCGCAGTCTCACTGGAAAACTATTTTTCGCCATGGATGGCCTTTTTCGGGCTACGCCACGCCAAAAAAGAAATCGAACTGGATATATTTTTTAGTTACCAGGTTGTATGGCACTGCGCAATAGACAGGATCTACATTGACACTTTCTGGTGTAATATATTTTCAACATGGTGGACTGAATAATTAGTGAGCACATATGCCTGCGCTCCTAATGCCGTGAAGCTATAGGAGTGACCCGAAGCATTCTAAAACGTAAACACCCTGCCTGCAATGCTGGGAAGGGCGTGCAGCTGTTAAAGAAAGAGGGGGGAAACGTGATATATGCGGAAAATGAGCACTACAATCAATTACAATAGGATCATCATTCACATAAACGCCATTTTCGCGAAGTTTCAAGGCGTTGTTGAAGAGAACGAGTGCAGAGCTCGAGTTGTACTTTGAACTCGCGTGTATCGTGCATACTCGATATTAGATGAATCGTTTGGTAAAATTTTCCAGTCAATTTCGAAAATTTTATCAAATAAGCTAGAATAGCAACAAGGTACAACCTAATGGCTGCCAATGCAGAAAAGATATCTGCAGCGTACCGAGGGAGAAACACGCGCTCTGCTGGTGTCAAAGTAACTGCGCCGACCGTAGAGTTGCCTAAAAGTAAACACAGGCATGGAGACTACGCGGCGCACATGTCACATCCCTTGACCCGTGGCACGATACGATGCAACTGTAGAACTCCGCAGTATAGTAGAATTGGGGAATTTTTAAAGCAGTATGTGTAAAAATAATAAATTTGCACATTCACATGGCCATTTGAAGCTATAAGGAGAACGTTTAGGCACGTTCATCAGCTAGCCATTAATCCCATGCTGGTTTAACGGCTAACGCTAGTGCCTAGGCACTGGCCTAGGCACTAGCGTTAGTGTAATTCCTGTAACCTTGCAGTGTTTGAGAGACAAGTACAGCGGGGCTTGAACAAGTTGTCTGAGTGGGCAGACGAAAACGGGTTTAAAGTTTACAACTTGTTCAAAGGGGCTTGTTGGTTCATCATTAGAAAAATACACAAACACCGTGACACAGGACGAGTGAAGAGCACAAGGCAGAGCGCTGACTAACAACCAAATGCTTTATTTCCAGAAGCGGCATATAAAGACATCATTGAAGGTCACACAAAAGAAAGAACAAGAAAGATACGCGTTAGCCACGGAGATAATCTAGTTCTTTTGTTGACAGCGTGAGGGACGCAGAACTGACGCATGCGTCACCACTTGTTAATAAGCAAAAAGTATCGAAGATTTCACGCGCGCGCTGTTCCAGATATCTTCTTATTATTTTGCACTTTTTAAAGATCGGGCTGCAACAACACATGTTACAGTGGGTAGCCAGAAGAATGTACATTCCCCGTTTGCCCGATATAAGAACGGTTACATGTGAGCGGCATTCTATATACGGCCGACGTTGCAGAATCAATGAACTTGCGAGCATGCTTCTTAGAGCAATTTATTGGCGCCACAGTATCCACCCGGTTGACTATTTTGCACAACCCGATCAGTTGGTTAGGGGGCATTGCACATAACCCTCACTCCTGCCTTAGCCGCAATTTTCATATTGTTATGGGAAACACGGTGTGCATATGGAATGACAGCGATCCTAGATTTCGAAGACTGTGAGTGCAGAGTTTGTTTTCCGGTATTTTTTTTAACTCTTTTACAAGATTCCCAGCAACGCTGCATAACACGCTGGTCGGGTAGCCTGCTAATTTTAGTCGGCTGACCTGTTTTGAAAAGCTCTGTTCAACAGAGTGCTCGCCCGAACGCGTGAGAGCGGCTCGCAAACATACCTTAGCGATGCCTCGTTTTACGAGTTTGGAGTGTGCGTACGAAAACGGGAGAAGCCCTTTACTTGAGCTAGGCGAGTAGCTCCAGCACACGAGACAAGGCTTAAAAACAATTTCAGTTTCTAAAAACCGTAAACAGTCATTAATGGGTCCCTCCGTTGTGTATACAAAATCCTTCATTATTTCACTGAAGGCATCTACAATTCTCTTGGAAGTAGACTCCACGTGACAAGGGTCAACTGGTTAGAATACTAGGAAATCTGCAACAAAGCGGGAAATTCTTACGGTTGTCTGCTGTAGGCGAGCTAGTAATCCCCTGTCATAGCGTGCCAACAAAATATCGCTAAGTACGGGTGCCAAGCACGAGCCAATACACACTCCCGGCTTTTGAATTAAAAGCTCATTGTCATAACAAATAAAGGTGGAATTTAGGTAGTACGTGAGCATTTCCATGAAGCTTGCGACACTTGTCCCACAAGAATTTTGAAACCTAACTACCCCGTGGTTTTCGATGCAATCAAAAACTTTCTCTAGAATCAACTTATGTGTAACAAATAGTACGTCTTTTACATGAACAGAATATGCATCTGTTGTCTGGTCTTCCTACAAGCACTGTGAAATAATTTTGCTCAATAATGTTCAACGTAAATCTATCCGTTTCATTTGACAAAATTACAGCCGCAATTTCTCGCCAACACAGGCTCAACAATTTCTGAACATCGAGCCATCACTTTCACGGTATCGCATCGAAGCCTTAAAACTTTGATATGAAATTAATAACTCCACTTGTGGTCTTTCTGATTGTAACTACATCACATTTACAAACGCAAGTTGTACCCCTAGCTCCCACGCCTTGAACATATCACCTATCTTTGCCGGTACTAACACATTCAAGTACACCCGTAACAAAAGTATACGGACCACAGGGTTGCCAAAAAAACTGCATTTCTTCGTAATTAGCAAGCATAAACTGGAATTGAAGGGTACACTGAAAAGTTCGCAATTGCAAGTTCGGACTGCAGTCCTCAATTTCAAGTTGCGTTCACAGGCAGAGGAAAAAATTGGCTTTATCGCGCAACCCCTGGTCCGTATACTTTTGCTCACGGGTGCACAGTTTCTTTCAACGTACAATTGAGCTATGGATTACTCTCCCCGGCTACATTCGTTCACTATCACTAAAAATTGTATAGCTACAACCATTAAGCACCTCGCTAACATGTAAAGCGCTTCCTTTTTTTATTTTTTTGTGTATGTGTTTTTTTATTATGCAGCAATGTATAATGTTCCCACTCCGGCTATAGCCCTATATTGGGCAGCAGTATATGTAAATAAATAAAAATAAATAATAATGCGCGGGAGTCTGGTTGGCACTCACTTTGTAGAAAAGTTGACACTTCATGTGGTTTCCGTATGAGGAAAGGGTCGTCCACTTTCAGATATCCCAGGGATTTTTGCAGGAAGGCGCCTAGGAGTCGCTGCCAGGTTTCCCGCTCCGACACAATTACACGGAAAGGGTCCCATTTTGTGTGACCTTGAATGATGTCTTTATATGCTACTTCTGGAAATAAAGCATTTGGTTGTTGTGACTTCTATGAAAGTTCCTGTGTTCTTTGTTTACAAAAAAAGAGAGACCTGGTTTCAGATCCTAGTGTAGATCTGTATACCTATGGACACCAATACATTGGAACAAAGAGCACAAGTTTTAGAGCATTATACTTGATGCGAAACTGATTTTCATTCGACACATCAAATATCTCAAGGCGAAATGTTTAAAAACAATCAGCCTACTGAAACGCTTATGTCGCACAACATGGGACAGTGACAGGAACTGTTTTATGAACATCTACAGGAACCTCATTTGATCATAATTGGATTGTGGTGCCACGCAATATCAGTTTGCCACGCCAAACGCGTTAAAGATGCTGGATCTTGTCCACCATCTATAGGTATCCGCCTTGTCACTGGTGGCTTCAGAACAAGCACTATTTAAAATCTACTCGTAGAATCGAATGAATGGCCACTCCCTGTGCAACGAACAAATACCCGCTTCACATAACTTCTCAATGTTAATTGCAACCAGGAACATCCTTGTCATACAATTGTGAACGATTTGACGTGCGCTACATATTCGACTCTCCGTCAGACAGCCTCTGACATGGCGTGTCAGGGAACTCAGCGAAGAAATGAATGTCCCTCTTATCGAACATCACTGAATGTCTCTAGCAAAGCTGTGGGTGCCTTGGGAGTAGCAGGTTATAGAATGTGATACACGATTTGTAGAAGTTACAAAGCGCGCTCCAGAGCTCGAAATCCCCCCCCCCCCCCCTCAATGCATTTCCTCTAAGTTCAACCGAAGTACTCTTACGCTGAATTCTACACCGACGCATAAAAGTCGCATGCTGGCGTATCTTAGGTGGCTGTTGGTCCGTCTTTCTCTGAATCTGACGTCATGCAAGCCCTTCCCCCCCAAAAAAAAAATATTTGCAGCAGAATTCTCTGCAATATTGTCTGCTGTGAAACACATAAACATAGAGAAGGCAATGATACTCATAGACTCGTAATTGTTGTAAAAGTGGTAATGTAGAATGGTAAAAGCAAAAAATATTGTTTTTATTTAGCTTTATTCACACTTGTGCAATATTTATTCATCTTGTCAACATGTGATAATATGCTGGGTTCCTGGGCGTAGAGGAATAAAAGTTAATGCGCTTGCCGACGAAACCACCACATCAGTAGTAACAAAAGATACTAATTCTTTTATAGCTGTGCCTACCCAGGGCATGAAACTTTTCCTATGAAAACATCAGTGTCTCATAAGTATAGCTAGAGTACTGGCAATACTTATGGGACACTGAAATAACTAATCAGACGCATGTCATTAAAACACAGTTATGGAATTGGCCACGGCCCATATCAAAAAGTCGCAGTGTCGCCCGAAAGGCAAATAATTAATTGCGATAGAAAATTAGTAGAGAGCTGTACGGAGAAAGGATAGTAGATTTATCGGCTGTGTAAGATTGGACACATTCGCTTACTAACTGAATTAACAAGTATGATGTCAGCTCGCACAAGCAAGCCCGATTAGATCAAACTCGTTGACCGCACACAACCACTGTCAAAACGCTGGCGTGAGCAAGCACGCAAGCAGCAGCAGCGAAGGTTCGTGCGGTCTATCGCTTCAACGGAAACCTAGCGACAGCGCATACAAAGGTAGGAGCCGTGTTGCAGATCGCTTTCAAGATACGGTGCGCGCATAAATACTCGCAATAAAATACAACAAAGCTAGGCCATCATCGATAGACTCAGAATCAGCCATACGTATGGCACACACTGTACATGCAGTATGGTGATGAGCCACCTATCGATACTAAATGTGGCGGATGTCGACTGTCATCAACGTTTTGCTGGAATGTCGTGAGTTAGAGGCTAATATAAAAAAAGATTTTGTGTTTACTCCACAATCAACAAATTCCACTACGTACAACAATGTTCGATGGCAATGACCCGCTCTTCTACAGTAAACTAGTAATTAGGTTTTTAAACGTTGTTGGTATACTACATGTTATTAGCCCAAGGGATCCATAGCACAGCCTCTTATTAGAAACTGCTGATGCGATAATAGTATTTAGAGCACATTTTTCCCGGTCCTTGAACTCAAGGACCCGGGCGAAGAATCAGTGCTACATTTGTCTTCGCTTTGGTTGCCACGCGACATAATGTCATAATAGAGTGAAATGTAATCATGAACGCCCGTTTCATGAAGATACTGCAACAGTTACATAAAATGCGTTGGGCATAATTCCTATTCTATTGTCTTCTACTTCATGTTCTACTTGCATACGCTCAGTTTTATGCGATGACCACTTCGCAACATATATTTTACGGTCATAGCACACCTCACTTGTCATTGTACCTACATATTTTACGCATTTATACAGACACCGATTTTAGGCCAATTTACGACCATGTTACATTGCTGGCTTTACGAACCATTATTAAGGCACAGCATCATGTGTTTGCCGCTGTTTGGCCATAACCGTCCCTTGTGCCATAAAAACTCAATTATCAATCAACCGTTTCCTACCCCGATCTATCGGTCCTATACAGATAACATTTGTTGGAAACGAGCTGACCGGAAAACTCTAACTCAAGGCTGCATTCAGCCAATTTATGCAGCTTCCACTACCATTCGCCCAAGTCAGTCGTGCAAACACTGGATGAATCCGCCGAGAGCCCGGCACACAATTAGAAAGTGATGCGTCGGCGTTTCGTTGCTGGCTGAAAGTAATGAGAGCCGGAGTTGCCAGGGAGATTGAAGAGAAGCACGTAAAGGCTCTTGTATAATTGGGGTATAGTTGAATAGGCTTTCATTTTCCATGATGCCTGTTTGAACCTCGTCCCGCTCTATCTTGCTGAAACAGCAACCAGTCAGCTGCTCGTCCACACGTGGTGCACTGATATATAGATAGATCTATCCGCCACGGTACTCTTGCCTGTCGGCATCTTTTAGAAGTGCTTTTTGTGCAGCTTTCCACGCATACATTCCTTGCGCTGTGGGTTGAATGCGGACGTACTTCGATGGGCAGTTCGGTTTTCATGTTGTGCTCAATAGGAAAGTTATCCTAACGAGGCAACAAATTATGGCGTCACGTTTCATCTGTGTCAGTAAAAATGGGTCCAGTGAAACCTTCGTTATGGGGTAGATGTACTGTGAAAGTAAAAAAGCTAGCCTTCAGAAACAATTCCGCACAGAACAAAAAGATATGTTCAGGAATTTTTTCTTTACCTCTACAAATACGTTTTTAATCGCATTCAGTATTCAGCGTGATTTGCCTGTTAAGTTGGATTATACAAAGAGGCACACATAACTTACAAGACAAATCGCAATGTATAGCGAGGTGAGTAAGATATTTCCACTAAGTAGCAGTTTGCTTGTAAGCTCTGAGACACATGCTGGAATTGCGAAATCGAATGCTGTTAATATATCTCTTTGTAGCAATCCCGAGAATAAACTCAATTTCGAAATACGTCGTTGAAGTATGCTGTGACATATCGCAGTTCCATTTAGGTGTTTTCCCAAAAATCTACGTGTAGCAATTTTCCTATTTAAAGTGATGTTATGATTTTTCCTCAACAGGAATAACTTCACGGCTGCAGGACATAATGTGAATAGGTGCCCACAAGTAACGATTGGGAGCTTAAATACCGAATACTGGTAGTTAGTAACTAGCTGCCAGTATATTGTAATTTCTCAAGCAAGTAATGTGCGCGTGTTCCAGAAATGTATATTGGAACATAGCACAGTGCTGCTTTTCGCACCACTGTACAATATCCCTCTATCTATCTATCTATCTATCTATCTATCTATCTATATATATATATATATACTATATTCTCAGCTTACGCAAGCCTCGCTCATATTGCGCAGTTTTTTTTTTTTTTTTGGGGGGGGGGTTGTGTGCTTGTGGCGCTGCAAATATTGCCACGTTGTGACGGTGCAGAATTACGCCATGGCCCGGCTGCCAGTCTCAAAACTAACTCTTTCTTGGTGTGGCCACAAAAACTAGTTACACTTGGTAAAAATGATAGAGACGAGTATTTGCGTCGGTCATCGACATTTAATATCAGGGTTACGAGCGTAAGTTATTTATACATGACCTGTTAAAGATTCCACGTAGTCGCTGGTGCTCCCGTGCCTTCACGAATCGTAGTTCATTATTAGCTTCGCGTATGTGACCTAGTTACGCAGGGCTCCGCGACAACATAGCAAATAGGAATGGGCGACAATAATCGCAATGTTGTGATACATGCAAGCGCGCCTTGCGCTGAGCGATGACTTGAAAAATTGTTAGCCAACAACCCATACCAACTAATACCCACAAGCTCCAAATCACTTCAGTATAGCAGGTGAAAGAACGGCCCTCAGAAAGAGTATAAACTCGCACGCGTGTCAATATTATTCAAGCCGTCCTGTAATGATTTTGCAGAATGAGGCGTTTGGAGTATGAAGTCCTAGTCAGTGCGAGCGCACCAGACTGCCTGATTCAGCGAACGCTAAAAGCTCAGAGGGACGTAACTCCAAATGGCGGTTGAAGAATTCACCAGCGTTTAACATCGAGGTAAAGCTTAAGTTTCAAAGACGTTGTTGCTACAAAGCCCAGTACGGTGAGCGCAAAAGTCCTAAAAAGAACAAAATTAACACACCGTGACCCTTTATACTCTACTCTCATTACGAGGGTAACTGACTTTCTAAGTATTTGTTTAATGCCCAACAAAGCAGCAACTGCTGACGTTAGTCGAACGTTTACTTTGCGAAGCCTATCTGTAAAAGTGATCTCATTGACTACTAACATTCTGTGCACATAAAACACCGTATTTCCTTCGTTCAAATACCTAAGTTTGGCATATAAAGAAGGGAGAAATTTGAAAACACTCAGAACACTTGAATTTTTGGCAATTACCTAAAATTGCCCCAGCGTAGGCCTTTTTGCTACTTCCATGTGAATGCATCACGATGGCTGGTTTAGACATTAGATAGGGGGGGGGGGGGCATGGCTAAATGGTAAGGGTTTATATACTATGGTTTTGGTTAACCCACAACAACAAAACCGTTCTGAAATGCCTAATGATATGAGAACAACAATGATATCTCTCTCTTTATTGGCAGGAAAGGCGGATGTGAATATTGATGGTCAGGTGGGCAGTCCCGGTACTTAGATAGGGCACCTTAAATGGCGATAGCGTTTACTTGCGCAGACGCTACCAGTTGCCTGAGTCTGGTTGTTGACTGCGCAGCATTGGAAACATATCCTTGTACGCCATCTGTAAAAATAATTCAGATCGCAGATAACATCTACGTAAATATTTAGGCAATGTCATACAATAGCAATGGAGCTCCTGCTTTGCTCAGGGGGTGCTGCGAAAATGGTGCTAAAGAGCGCCCTCTGTCCTGAGCTGGGTAGTACCAAGCTCGGTCGTCTGCTTCGGAAAGCACGTTTTCAATATGAACCCGCCACTTTCGATTGTGTTGTAGCACGGCCTGCAGCGAATACCGGGCACCGAAGATTTTTTCAGGGGTGGCACGCTGCGTAAAGGCAAGAAATTATGCGACGCTGAATACGTGCACGCTGTCCAAAAATAAGCGGCGAAGTCTTAGCGTGGTTTTAATCGCAAGTGAAGTGAGTCGCGTACGAAGTTGAACTTCAGGTAAGGTTTGCACGCTGCTAGATTCAGGCGCACAAACGCGAGGAAATGCTTGCTATAAATGAATTCCCAACAGGGATAAGCACACATGATGTGTACGGAACTGCTCGAGCGCAGGACGGTACGCACCACCACGGCAGCGGTCTTTCAGCATGCCGCGATGTACGAAATGCCCGAGCGCACGATCTTACACGCCGCGACGGCAGCGGTCTTTCAGCATGCCGCGAAACGGTGGGCCTCCTGCAATCTTTGTTTACTGCATGCTGCTAGACAAGTAGTTATGCCTGCACTGTATTAGAAACCATCTGTTCCTTTATTAACTGATAATTAACTGATGTAATGCATATGAGCTCGCAGTAACGAACTACGTGCGAATCGCCCTACAGCGCGAGCTCGTGCGCTGCTCGCTTTATGTAGCTTTTAATGACAGCGCTCGAACATCGATCTGGTGTAATGAATACTGCTTTGCTGCGCTGCCTCAACGTGATGGTTTGAGGTCAAGGATGAGCACATTTAACTCTCGAAAACGTGCTGCTCGTAGTGAGGTAGTGAAGTTATCCAGCGCGCCCGATGCTCCGCTGCGTTAGGCCTTGAAGAAAAACGGTAGAATCTGATGCTGGGAGTCAGGCGTTCTTTCTCGTGGCAGACCACGACGCAGCAGTAACGACGGTGACGCTGCTTTCGAGGCTGAGCTAGGTCTCTCCGGATCGGCGTCGCCGATTCCTTCTGCTTCCAGCATTACGTCCCACGGCACACGGAGAGTCGGTTTTCGTAAAGCTAGGCTGCAGCTAGCTCGCAGCGTGGTCGGCTTGGTCTGTGAGAAGTGACGAGCCTTTTCGGACCCGCAACAGGGCAGAAAAAAGTGCCAATCGACGTAGAACTCGGCCCAGAAACCTGCTTCGCCACAGCCAGGGCTCAATAATACTCAAGCTGGTACTACCCAGATAACTTTTGTCGCCGCCACTAGGCGCCGCTACTATACCTAAAACTCCGGCGCAAGAGGCCCATATCATGAATAGCGCGTTATCCTGATTGCAAGGATTTCATCCAAGAGCCTAACATAGTGATAGTGGTGCACTACTTATACTACACGACTGCATTGCACTGTCCATAAAAGAAATTGCGTTGCTTCCTCTGTCTCTCTCTCTCTCTATTTTTATCCCGTTTCCCTTCCCCAATGCTGAGAAGAAGGGGAGAATGTTTATTTAAGGCAACGTCTGCGCTTTTTATTATAAAGAATGTCCCTGATTCTTTGCTTTAACGGAGCTTAATCTCCAATTTTAGAAAAACTTTTTCTCTGGTAAGATTATTGCAGCGTCACACAACATGAACTTCTTCTATCACAATGCAAATTACACCCGAAAATTATTCCCCTACAACCAAGACTACAGGTTTAATTGACTACGTAATCCCAAGGTGTATATGGAAGCTGTGTCTCACGAGAAAGGCGTGTATGCTTGTTTTATAATGCAATGTTGCATATTCGCTGTCAGGTACAATCTTTTGCGAAGCGCCAAAATTGCCTTACTGAAGGCAAAATTTTTGGGGCGAAGCACCTTAAGGCCGAGCCTTGTCTCCCCCCTCCCCCCCCCCCTTCTTAGTTGTCTGTAGCTCTGGTTTACATGGGGTCCGCTAGGGGCGCGGCGGTGCGCTGTATACATGTACAGTATATATATATATATATATATATATATATATATATATATATATATATATTAAATATATATGTGTGTACGCGGAGCTCGCGCCACCAACCTCAGGTAGAGAACGCTTCCGGCGTTTTGCCGCCGCCTCCCGCGCTCTGCAGGTCCGCTTGCCGGCGTCGCCATGCTGCTGCACTGATCACAAGGCAGTCCTAATGAAGGGAAAACGAAGTCCGCACCTCAATACCATATAGGACCAGTAAAACAACATTGTATGTACTGTACACATGTGTTGTCACTCATTTGCATGTTCGAATGGGCAATGTACGGGAGATTCACGGTTACTCGCATGATCCCCCGGTGCTTCGCTCACTCATCATCATTCACTTCATGGATATGCGATGTTTTTTTATGTTTCTTGTTTTTCAACGAGCCATGGTCACATCGTGGAATCTAGTCACAATAAAAATATGCAACCTCAAGGGCCGCATTTTTATAAATTGTAATGCCAAAATTCTATCGCACTCACAAAGTCATCACCTACAAAAAAGGCGTTAAGGTCCAGTCCAGATGAGAAATCAATAGGTGTTGCGATGAGATTCGGAAGTATTCAGGTGTACAGTGAAGTTGATGTAAAAATCACATTTTTAGGACTAAAGCTGCGGCACTATTTTGCATTCCGGAATAGAGGAGCATGCTTCTCGAGGGAGCATTGGGCAAGCAGAAACAATACAAAACGAACATGACATGCACGTGACACTAGAAATAGAAGCCCGTAACAATCAAATTTGGGCATCAGTGAGACAATTTTGCTGACGGGATACGCAGTAACAACGCGACTCCATGCATATCTCAGAATACTGAAATAACTCTTTCGTTATACTTATCTGCTTCCTGCATCAGAGTGATAACAGTTTTGGCTTCCTAACTTTACCTATAACTTGCGCTGGAACTTCTTTGGCATGTAAGCACTAACCGTGCTGCTGGAATAAGAAGAGCAATGGTTGTGCATGTGAGAACCTCAGATGAAATATTGATCAACTACTTTGACTTAGATGCCCAAAGCATGCTCAATTTATTTGGTGTCGTCCACCCTAATAAATTTAGACTGCGCCATGTCCATGAAATTGCATGGAAATGTTAAGTATAAGGTCACTTAAACAGATTACACCGTCATCTTAAAAATAATGAAGCAGTTATTCTGCCCTGCTTTCGTACTTTCTAGCTGCGGAACGACAGCGCAAAAGAGCGTACGGCCTTGGTCACTTCACACTTCCGCGAAAGTAAATAAAAGGAATGCGCCTGTTTCAGGAGGCAGATTTTCGTTCGTTTTATTCTCATAGAGTACATCGACGCCTCAAAAATTGCATTAACGAGAGCACCGTGCACTGGTAACTGATAAATAATTTTCTTCGTTTCACATGGCTGATTGCTCAGCTTAAGCAAGGAAGCCGCTACCACTGGCCGCTACCGGATCGCGCTTTGAATAAAACGATATAAAAAGTATGGAAGTGAGGCTGTTAGCTCCACTGGAAGCTCTTTCTTCAATTTCTCGGTGGAAGAGCTCCCCGTTCATGTGAATTGAAGAGGGGGTCTCATAACCTACCACCACTTAACACCCACCTTCAGGGTTCGCGTTGTGATAAGGAAAGCTTTTTTTTGGGGGGGGGGGGGAGGGGGGGGGGCGTTTGGTTTCTCCTTGAAACACTCGACTATCTCTCTAGGCAGTTATGTACCACCACGTTTGTTGCTGGCTCGATGATATACGCGAGTGGAATCAAATAAGTTCAGAGCATAAAGAAGCGCTTTTTTTCTCTCATGGTATTGCTAAGTGAAAACTGCATAATAATTTCCTTATTTGGGCAGCCTGTTGCTTTTCATAAAACCCAAGTTGTGTTGAAAAACCTGACCCATTTTTGCGGAAGTGTTCGCGAGTATTTACCGAAAATATTAACAAGAACTTGGCATTCTGTACAACTAAAATTGTTCCGCTCGTGCGCCCCATTTGTACCATTGCAACAGGTGCTTTATAATCTCCTAAAATATCACTTCATAATTATTTCTGACCCAGCTTCGTTCACCAGCATTCCTGTTCCTTATTTGGAACATGAATGCTTGATGTTCGAAATAAGGAATATCCGATTATAGCTAAGAAGTGACATATGTAGATAACACTTAGGAATGATCGCAGTCTAACGATCCAACGAGACATATGAAAGCGAGCAGGAAACAATCATCCAATGCCTTTTTCATCATGCTACTCACGAACGTTGAAAAACATGAGAACCAAGATGTGAAAATATATAATTTAATTTCTTAAGCTACTTGCAGTTTCATTGCCCGATGACTTTAGGTATGGCACACGATGCTGAGAGAGCAGAAATGCACATGATGTCCAAACAGAATTCCACAGGCAAACGTTATATTAACAGAATCACCACAACACTTAACTTGTTCTCAACTTTTAAACTTCAGAACAATACTGATGGCAAAGCTCGAACTAAATAAAGCGAACTGATTTGACAAAAAAAGAAAAAACTGTACAGCGACGCCGACAGTTTTACGGTCGAGATTACCAAAAACAGACTTGATTGCAGAGACAGCGTTAGAAGTATTGACTGGAGAAAAGCTTAGGTTGGTGCTGAATGATTCAAATATCGTCGAGAAAAAGTGAAATCTCATGTGGAATACGTTGCGTTTGTGCAAAACAAAGCATGCTTCCAGCAGAATATGGCTTTTCTTTTCTCTTTTGCTACCGGCTATACACGCATTTGCCAAAATATGCAGGTTTAACTATGCCCAACTAAACTATATTTGCGAGGTATAAAGAATTGCGCATAGTTCCAAAACAGCAACTGAATTATTATCTCCATTACCTGCAGCACTAAATTCGTATTATCTTCCACCAGAAGATCATACGAAACCAGCAGTACGTGTTTAATTAATCGGTCACCTCGTCGACATGCTTCAGCCGGCTAGCTCTAAATATCTCGAGCTAATGGCTCGGTCGAAAACACCCTAACCATGATGATGCATCGAAGAATGCATAAAGTTATATTGAGCTTTATATGGTGTCTGGAATGCCGTCCGCTCTGTAGGACAGAGCGCCTGTCTTTTTATATTTTTTCACCGCCACACGGCACAACAAAAAACTGTATGTTCATAGCACTTTCTAACTCCATGTTAACCTCATGAGGAATAGTAGCACTTCCCATTTTTAAGCGCTGCCTTCACGTTTCAGCATTTCGGCTTTTGACTTGGACACGACGTCATCTTGCCCTCAATCCTAATTTTTGCAAATTTCATGTGGTGCTTTTATTTACCCCTTTACCTCATATGGTGGCCATCAAACAGCTTCAACAATTGAACTCAGCATCGATATCTCATCTTGGGCTCCCGAGTATAAGAGAAAGGCAGAAAATTATGACAGACACACGCAGCGAGAAGGCAAATTAGATCACACAAGTACACGATGCTGAAGCGCCACCTGCTATCTAAATAGAGCCTTACCAATGTGTGCCACCTACTCTCACGCCAAGTTACTGATTCCGAGCTAATACAGTTGGCCGGATGGCTTTAATAACAAAAAAAGCGCATGTCTGGTCATGAGTGGTCTTGTAGCTGCTCTTATACAAACACAGAACAACTAAATTCTGGCTAACAACCACACGCATTACAGCGACAGCCCGGTGCTTTGCTTTCTTTGTTTATTGTCGATGCGCTAGTTTTCGTTTGTGCCACCATGTATGCAACGCAGTTACGTAAAAGAATTAGTCTTAATACCACTGGACATACCGGATTAGTCAATTAGGCACCACTGATTTGCTGGAGAGGTCTGTCAGGCACCGCTTTCATGCATAATTAGGGCCAACATTGCACTCCAGGTGAGCTTAAGAAGCAACTTGTGCTCAAGCTATTATATACCCCCCAGTTTTTTGGTCTTCTGTGTCGACTTCAAAAAGACATCTGTGGCTGTAGAATACATCTCGGGTACTTGTACACGCTGTTGCGCGCACATTACGGTCCCTTCCTAATAACTTGAGCATCAAGAGTTTTTTTGGGCGCACTGAAGTCGTCTATTCACCTACATTGTCGTATGCCATAAATCTTTGTAATGATCTTCTTGACACCCTTGCGTCCCATAATGACATCTACTCTTCTCCATAAGCAGCTGAACAATCATTTTCATTATTGAAGACAGTTTATTTATTTCAATAGGTTATCATTTGCATGAATAAACTTACTTTATGATACCTCCCCCCCCCCCCCTTCGCACAGTACTCCTCCGCAGGAACTTGTAGAGGGCTTCAAGTACTAAATGAATCAATTAGTAAATACAATAAATCCGACTTGAAACAGATACTAGCCTCGTCTCGACAAGATTACGAAGTTCCGGCAACGTGTGTTCCGGTGCTTGCTTCACACGTCCGAGCTATGTGCTGCTGCTCATTAGAAAGATAATTGAGTTCCAGCAGAACCTAATTAGGTTTGAAAAAGACGGGGGTGTCAAGCCCCGCGGAAGTGCAAATATAGCAAGCTAGAAAGGAGCATGTGCATGAGCTTGTCAACGAGATCGGGTTCGTGTGCCCAAGTGGCTCCCACTCAATTCCTGCTACCGTGCTGCTTCTCTTACAGGTTCACGCTTTTTCCCCCAACAGCGCAAACTCTTCCCGTCCTGGCCATTTGGATGCGCTTCTTCGCCATAAACGCAAGTGCTGCCCAGGAGATGTGGGGCATCCTTTTAAATTTGAGGCAATGGATTCTCATATGTTTGAAAAAAATGTCACAGTTTCGCCCTAAGGGCGAAGCAATGAATGCGATAGCAACACAGCAATGTCATACGAAGTAAGGTGAGCGGCTTTGGTAGCAACAACACGCAGAACTGTTGTCGACGCCATCGGCGTTTTGCCCGCGTTAGCTCAAAATGCGTGCGGCGTTGGTGACTGTTGCTGGAGCCTCTGATATAAATAGGCACTTGGTGCCGCAGCTAAACGTCGCCTCCCTTCCCTCCCCCTCCCCCACGGCCTCTCGCGCGTCCGAAGAAGGCGCGTTTGCTCTACATATATGGTGATTGTAAAGGAGAAAAGAGACGCCTACTTCTGCAGCCCTTAAGCGAGCACGGCGCAGAACGCGCGTTTGTTCTCCGCCGTGCGTTCACTCCCCGTGAAAGACGCGCCCCTCGCGCCCTTTCACTCGCACATACAGCGTTCGGCGCGCGGCGACGATTTCATCTCCAAATGACGTCATACGGAACCTCACGGCGACGGCGACGGCGACGGCGACGGCGACGCCGACGGCAGAAATCTGCTTTTGAGTGTCCATATAATTGCTATCGCAATAATAAATGGTGTGGCTGTGGTGTCCGGCGACATTGCATGAGAGCTCAATTCGCAGTAAAGACCACGGCAATTCGCTGCAAGCCAAATATAAAAAAAAGAGACGCCCCGGCATTCTGATCATGCACCATAGTACCTTTCCTGATCATTTGCCGCGCACTGTGCAACAATTACAGCAAGGTTGATGCATAGTCTCGTTTTTATGAGAAGGCCGTGGCTTCGGGATTCTCGCGCAAATAGTTAAGCTCTTAGCACCGAAAGATTGCATTTGTATAACACTTTTGAAATTCAAAGGCTCGCACTGTATTTCTTGCAGGAGCTGTTGGTGCTTGCGGCCTTTTTTCAATTTTTTTTTTCACGTGGCCTCATGAAGATGGAGTCAGAAGTACCTGAGTTACCTCGGTAATCCTTTCTTTCATTAAACACGTAAACGGTGCCCCTAACCATTGCCACAGGTCATTGACGTTGAGCATAACTAAAGAAAACAGGTTATTTACCATGCACAAAATACTTCTGGCTTCTTAAGATTACCATGAAAACAAGCACACCATCATATTTTAAGCCCACTCGAGAGATTAATTGTGTGCGTGAAATTATTAGGTCACACATGCTTGAGAAAACTATAAAAAATGTGGTTGATCCCTCTTATATAGGAATCGGTATAGAACACGAAAGTGAAACGTGTCTTCACAGAAGTAGTGTAATGTTTATTGCACATTGATATATAATGTCTATTGGTGTTTTGTGGCTAAAGCGCCCTAAGCGTTGATGCACCCACGCTGACGCCTGGTGGCACGTCTCCTCCATCACGACTACCAACGTCGATGACCATGAGCAACCGTCGTGCATATGGAAGCTGCACTACGCTGCACACGCTAGCACAACGCGAAAGACGAAGCACGTAACTGACACACTAATACAACGCGCAAGACAAAGCACGTAACTGAATCGTCACCGAGTCAAATCAGCGCGTACAGCGCGTCGTAATTGCAGCCTCCGCGATCAACTTCAGAAACATTTTCAGAGCTAATTGCGGAGGCCACGCTCCGCTGTGCTGAGTACGGTGAACGCCACCTAGGTGGCGTTGGTAGTGCTTCTTGATGCCAGCGTCCCTTCGAATGCTGGCATCGAGGCGTCGTAGTGCTGAGACCACCGAAGCGTTCACTGTCGGTGCGCGTTAGTGTCATAATGCAGTACTTCTCTTTTCTGCTCGTAGGCGGCGGCACCGCCCCGAGCAAGAGCGCGGGTACACGGAGGAGTGTTAGATATATAAGGCGCGTCTGTGTAGCTCTCTGCAAATGCGTTTGTGGCGCAATGGGTTAAACGCTCGGCGATCTATCGTCGCGGACCGAGAGGTCGTGGGTTCGATTTCCAAATTTTGCATGTTTGTGGAACTGTTTCTTCTGGTTTCTTTCTTTGTATTATGTTCGTGTACATTGTAAGAACGTCATTCCGTATTTCCGTATGACGTATTTCCGTGACGGAAATACGTCAGTGAAGTCTTGGTGGACCCCGGCATAAAACACTTTCGTGTTAATATAAATGAAACAACTAAATTTTACTCAGTGTAGGTTGATCACCTCTTTGGTTTAATGCAACGCCTGTGCATTGTTAACAGGAGGAAACAAGCTGCTTTTCGTTTGCACCTTAATGGTTTGCTTCTATTCCTTTGTTCACGGACGCTGCTATGAACGCCTTTTCGTTGTTACAGCGTCGTTGGCAAGTACGCAGCGTCACTGGCGCAGCGGGAGGCTCATGTGCTTCCTTTTGCAGCCTTGCGACTTCGCAGCTAATGCTGGAGCCAGCTTGACGTTCAAATATTTGCTAGAGAGAACTTAGCTGAATGTCAGTTATCGAGGATGCCAGGGATACACTTTTAGGGGCGAAGCACCTTAGGGCCGAGCCTTGTCTCTCGTCGTCGTCCGTTGTCCGTAGCTCTAGTTTGCATGAAGTCCGCTAGGGACGCTGCGGTGCACAAGGACGTTCGTTCCCGACGCGCGCTCTCTTTCTCTCTCGTCCGTAGCTCTGGTTTGCATGGAGTCCGCTAGGGGCGCTGCGGGGCACAATGGCGTTCGTTCCCGACGCGCGCTCTCTTTCTGTCTTCAGCCATGGATGATAACGGTCGCTTCTGATAACGGCACGCCCGCTATGGATGAAAAGGCGAGAGTGGCGGCTCAACTGCAAGCGGAGTCTAGGGCTCGCAAAGCTGCTGCAGCACGGCGACGCAGACAACCAGCGGACCCGGAGTCGAGGGCGCAGGAAGCTGCATCAAAACGGCAACGCCGGCAAGCGGACCCGGTGCTGAGGGCTCGCAAAGCTGCAGCAGTACGGCAACGTTGGCAAGCGGACCCGGAGCTAAGGGTTCGAGAAGCTCGCGCTTGAACCGAGCATCGGCGCCACCAAACTCAGGTAGAGAACGCTTCCGGCGTTTTGCCGCCGCTTCCCGCGTTCTCGCCGCCTCTGGGTCCGCTTGCCGGCGTCGCGCTTGAACCGAGCATCGACGCCACCAACCTCAGGTAGAGAACGCTTACGGCGTTTTGCCGCCGCTTCCCGCGTTCTCGCCGCCTCTGGGTCCGCTTGCCGGCGTCGCGCTTGAACCGAGCATCGACGCCACCAACCTCAGGTAGAGAACGCTTACGGCGTTTTGCCGCCGCTTCCCGCGCTCTCGCCGCCTCTGGGTCCGCTTGCCGGCGTCGCGCTTGAACCGAGCATCGACGCCACCAACCTCAGGTAGAGAACGCTTACGGCGTTTTGCCGCCGCTTCCCGCGCTCTCGCCGCCTCTGGGTCCGCTCGCCGGCGTCGCGCTTGAACCGAGCATCGACGCCACCAACCTCAGGTAGAGAACGCTTACGGCGTTTTGCCGCCGCTTCCCGCGCTCTCGCCGCCTCTTGGTCCGCTCGCCGGCATCGATGGATTCACGGTTAACCGAATGATAACCCGGTGCATCGCTCACTCATAATCATTCACTTCGTGGATATGCGCTGATTTTTTTTCTGAAGGAACTATAGCCCGAGTAACCACGGTCGTAATCCAACTGCGTCAGTGATCATGGTTATGAGTTCGTTTAACGGGACCCATTGACGTATTTTATGTGGGCCTTCAGCAGGCATATTGTTGAGCGTGTGTTCGAGATGACGAGATTGAGAAAAGGATGCTTTAACAGCGGAGCTATTTATGCAAAGTGTAATAGTCTGTTGTAAACAGAAAATGTGGGCCGATCCTGGCGGCAGGGCAGAAAGGGTCCAAGCGTAGTGGCACATACCCCTGTGAACTACCGAAGCTGAGCCTGGCTAAGTCTAGCTAAGCACAGTTGGAACTACTTAAGCTTGGTCAGTCATTGATAACCAATTGATAGCCAATCAATGGCTAATTGATAATCGACCAACAATTAATAAATTCCGGAAAACACTGGGGATGACATGGTAGTGCTTGTCTAGCCCGAATACGTGGCCAATACCTTGCGATAGCCAGTCGATAGCCAATCAATAGGTAATCGATGATCGATCAATAATCAGTAAATTCCGGGAAATGCTGGGGATGACTTGGTAGTGTTTAGCCTAGCCCGAAAGCCAGGAGTAGCTAGGTGCCATGAGCTCTGTTGTCTCTTTAGCATTGCACCTCCAGTGCAAGCTACACTAATTTTCAAAAAGAATGTTGGGCCAATTACGAAATTCTTTTGGGTGTTTGGCTCCAACACATGTTACTCAATATTTTTCATGTCACTTGTGGGGTTGCTT
This sequence comes from Dermacentor silvarum, assembly GCF_013339745.2. Taxonomy (NCBI): domain Eukaryota; kingdom Metazoa; phylum Arthropoda; class Arachnida; order Ixodida; family Ixodidae; genus Dermacentor; species Dermacentor silvarum. The sequence continues at coordinate 48,066,075 of NC_051160.1, forward strand.
GGTGTTACGGGATAGAGGGATAAAGCATGAACTTGAGCATCAGATAGGTACACAACGTCAGAACACAATACAAATAGTGAAGTACGCACCTGTTGGGTAAGTGCCATGCATAAAATAGCAGGCTTGTCTTCCTCACCATTTGGGGGTAATTATATGAGAGAGCTTCCACTGAGGAGGTTGCGTTACCATATTGCCGTGCGTCTGTGGTCCATAAAGCCGATTTGCGGTGCGGCATTACTTTAAATTTGCTAGCCTGTGTGACTACTTGTAACTTAACGGCGAAAGTAGAATGATTGAGCGTGTTTGCCAGAGCTTTTACCTTTTGCTGGCTCTTTTCTGATTTTTTTTGCAATGCAGGGCAATATACCAGGCTTAGCAATGTAAGCAGCCTCAGAGAAACATAAAGTGCTCAGGATTTCTTAATTAACGTTAAGGATACACATCCCATTATTCTTTCTCCTGCAACAAAGCGTCACAGGTGAATATTTGTCAAGTAGGAAGGATTTATGAGTCCTGTCAGCAGGTCGAAAGTTACGCTGTACAGAGCTTGCTTTTGTCTTTTAAAATATTGGGACCTCCCTCGCTGATGAATCTTTTATTTCATATCCATCATTTCCGGCCTTCTCATACAGGTTTGTGTATAATCAACTTAAGCGCTTCACGTTCTATTTTGGCTGCGCCGGTACATGGTCCTAGACCGAGAGAATAAAGACAAGCGAAATTCACCGAATTATTCAGCGAGAAGCTCCATTTTCTTTCACGACGTCATTGCTGTCACCTCTCGCTGCACAACTATGATGCATTTTGTATACGACAGGCCCGCGTATTAGTCGCTGTCGTTCACGCCAAGAAGTTTATGCCAGCTCGGCTGGCATTTTTGACAGGCCTGTCAGGTAAAGAGTTGGAATTTGCAAAAAAATAAGTAATTCCATATTCTAAAAAAATAACTCTTGCAGTGTGACCTACTTTACATCTCATCTTAGGCAAGACAAATCACGGAAAAAATATTTCCATTTTTAATACATGTTTCTGCGGAAAACCGGATCTATAGCATTTGCAAGAAAACGACAACATGCTTTCTTGCGCTTGAAGTTCATGCAGATCCTCCATAATGATGAACAGTAGTTATCCAACTTGGCTTTCAGTGGGCATAGCAAACACTGCTGATGTTGCTTTCATTTCTCTTATGCTAATCTGGTAATGTATTGCTTGCATCTGATTTTATTTAGTAACACACTCTACGATAACTCCTGATATCTCGAAATCTTTGGAATAATATGAAATATATCACATAATTATCAGAAATGAGAGGAAAAAATTAAGCACGGGAAGTCTATGTCTACGCGGAGAGAGAGAGGAAGTGCTGGGAAGATGAAAATCAAAAGTGGTAAACAGAAATTTATAGAAGATAGTTTCTGGCTAATTAGAACACGCAGACGAACTGGGATATTTATCACTGCCGCGCATACCGTTGCTCATTAAGGTTGGCTTGAAAAATGTGTGCCACATTATTACACGCGTCTCTCTGGTTTCTTTGTATTTCAGGGAACGCCCACTTCCAATAAGGGTTTCAGGCGGTGCAACGGAAACGTCAAAACGCTCAAGGCCTTCGACGTATGTAGTACGAGGACAGGCGCGTTAGCGTTCCTGTTTTATCCTTTTATTCATTTCGGTGGTCTTACTGTCAATCTTTTATTATACGTTATGAGACAGCCAGCGTTTCTTTAGTAAAGGTTCCGTGATTCTGTGATACGCTCTATTTCGCCATGCGCATGACATGAAAGATGGTAGCGGCGAGAGACCTTTCCGCAAGGCCATGGAAAACAATATCGCCGTAAGCGTAATAGTCGCCACTGAAGAAATGGTTTTTGTCCAAATGCTTGTGCGGCACATAAGTGCAGACGCAGTTTTTTTATGTAGAACACAGGAATTCTTACAAGTACCCGGTTGCAGTTGTCCAGGCGATAGAACAGTGTGTTTAGGGTTAGGCTTGTGGCATTTGTAATCGCAAGCAAAATTTAAAACAGAAATTGCTTCCGGTATTTCATTGTTTTGATCAACTGAAACAAAAAGATTTACTAATACAAACTCAATTTCGGATTTGCATTAGAAAGATTTACCACCATTAACACAGCTATTTTCCAATCTAATTACACTTTGACACTTTAAAACATGAACTCACTCTCACTTCAGAAAAAAATATATCAATGAAAAAAATTTGTTGGTTTACTCTTTGCACATCTAGACGGTGCTATGCAAAACTCTGCTGCTGAAAATAGAAATATCCAACGCACCGTGTAACGCAGCCGTGAAGGTGATGTTTTATTTTTATTAATACCTTGAAAATATTTTTGTGGAAAAAACTGAAATAGAATGGCAATATTTTCGCCAGAACTTCTTTGTTTTCTTCTCTTTTCTCTTAGCTTGTTTATTCTGTGATTTCATTAAAATGATCTATTTATTTATTGCCATACTTTTACACCAAGCAATTGTTAGACAATTTATTACATTAGGGGATTAATTTAGCTCCCCTTATGACTATAACTTTCATATAGTACGCAACATTTCTAAGGGTATAGGATACGAGTTTAACAGTATATACATGTAGAGATGAGCACACTACGTAGAAATGTGACGACCGCTGTCCACATAATAAGTGCCAAGACACCCAGTGCTACGCGAAACATCCAAGTATCCACTCTCCAAGTTTATATAGCCCGCTCTAAGAGGTATGACTTGCTCTGATTACAACTGCATATTATTAAGAAACTAAGGCCGATTGCTCCCACGTACGACATACATCTGCCTATAGTTGCGTGGCTGGTGAAGGTACAAAGACAGGTTCATTGAGAATAGTAAAGCGACGAAAAAACTCATTTCGCTCACGGTATTAATGACAAGAGAGAGAGAGAGGAAGGAGAGGAAAGGCAGGGAGGTCAACCAGAAGAGCTTCCGGTTTGCTACCCTGCACTAGGGGTAAGGGAAAGAGGAGATAGAAAGAGAAAAATAGGGAGAGAATGAGCACTGAGTACACGTGGGACGATGTACAGGGACACTATAGGCCGTCTCTTAAACCGGTGCACTTCAAATACAGTACTAATGCGCGCAACGCTTTTTGTGCCAGTGACGGGTGTAGCCACAGTCCGAGTATATTTGACTCAGAGAACGGTCTCGAGTCCAGCCGGTTTAAAGTTGTCCTGAGAGAGAGGCGTTGTACGTCGTAGCGTGGACAGGTACACTATAGGTGCTCGATGGTTTCCTCGCACATACAGGAGTCGCACATCGGGCTCTCGGCCATTCCCATACAATGTGAGTAAGCGTTCGTGAACGCCACTCCCAGCCACAAGCGGCACAGCAAGGTTGCTTTGCCGCGGGAAAGGCTAGATGGCAGTCGTAGCCGTAGTAAGGGGTCCAACTTATATAATCGGCAATTGAAGGCACTTGAACTCCATAAAGCTTGTGACGTTTTGCGTGCAAGCAGGGGAAGTTCCCTGGCAGTGTCCGTCCTCGTCAAAGGTATTGTACGCGTCTGGGTGTCTTCGTGGGCAGATCGGGCAGCCCTGTCAGCAATGTCGTTGCCGATGATGCCACAGTGAGCAGGAATCCACTGGAAGACCATGCTGTACCCTGTTTCCAGAGCATGGTGATGTACTTCCCTGATGTCGGATATCATCTGCTCGTAAGTTCTGTGATGTAAGGCTGACTTGATAGTGTGATGGGCTGCCTTAGCGTCACAGAATATGACCCATTTCTGTGCCGGCTCTTCGGTGACGTAGGTCACAGCTGCATGGAGGGCTGCAAGTTCTGCCGACGTAGATGTAGTCATATGTGACAATTTGAATTTAACTGCAACTTCCTTGGCTGGAACGACGAATGCGGTGGTTGAGCTGGTAGGTGAGGTCGAGCCGTCGGTATATATATATATATATATATATATATATATATATATATATGTGTAGTCCTGATATGTCTGGTGCATTAATAGGAGCGTCAGTTGCTTCAGAGCCAGCGACGGATGATTGGCCTTCTTGGTGATTCCGGGAATCGAAAAATTCACTTGAGGCTGTCGCAGGCACCACAGGGGAGATGAAGGCTTCGACGCCGGTGTAAACGATGACGGTATACGCTCTTGATGGGCGCTAATCACTTTTGAAAAGGTCGCTTGAGGTCTCTCCGCTGGCAGGGAAGCTAAGTGATGGTCGGGGATCCTTGATAGATGACGAATGTGCACTCTGAGGGAGTCGGCAGCTACGTGAGTCTGAATCGTATGGTCTCTCGCGATGGCTATTGTTGCTGTTGTTGAGGTGCACCGAGGCAGCCCTAAACACGTGCGTAGGGCTTGACCTTGTATGCTCTCAAGAGAGCGAATGTTCGTCTTGCATGTATTTGACAGAACTGGCAGACTGTAACGAAGGAGTCCCAGGAACAGTACCCTGTACAGCTGCAGCATAGAATGGACTGGTGCACCCCAGGTTTTCCCGCAGAGAAATTTAAATACCTGTGCAATAGCAAATAACTTCTTCTTTAGATAGACACAGTGAGGGGTCCACGAGAGGTTACGGTCGATGATGACACCCAGAAAGCGATGCGTCTTATCATAGGACACTGCTTGACCGTTGATTGAAACTGGATACAGTGACATTTGTTTGCGCGTAAAGCCAACCAATGCGCACTTTTCTGTAGGCACACTGAGGCCTTGTTCTCGTAGATAACACGGCGTCATGGTTGCCGCCCGCTGAAGCCTGGCCCGCACCTGAGGCCGAGTCAATGTTTTGCTTTACTGTATAGGGAAGAATTCTGGTAAAATAACGAAATATCTTGATTTCAGCCATAAACAGAAAAAGGTCATTTTATAGTTTATTGAATCTCTCTTTCTCCCTCTGAACGGGATTTTCAGAACTAGAAATATAATTTTTTCCACATTTATTAACACGAAAGTGTTTTATGCCGGGGTCCACCAAGACTTCACTGACGTATTTCCGTCACGGAAATACGTCACAGAACATAATACAAAGAAAGAAACCAGAAGAAAAAGTTCCACAAACATGCAAAATTTGGAAATCGAACCCACGACCTCTCGGTCCGCGACGATAGATCGCCGAGCGTTTAACCCATTGCGCCACAAACGCATTCGCAGAGAGTTACACAGACGCGCCTTATATATCTAACACTCCTCCGTGTACCCGCGCTCTTGCTCGGGGTGGTGCCGCCGCCTACGAGCAGAAAAGAGAAGTACTGCATTATGACACTAACGCGCACCGACAGTGAACGCTTCGGTGGTCTCAGCACTACGACGCCTCGATGCCAGCATTCGAAGGGACGCTGGCATCAAGAAGCACTACCAACGCCACTTAGGTGGCGTTCACCGTACTCAGCACAGCGGAGCGTGGCCTCCGCAATTAGCTCTGAAAATGTTTCTGAAGTTGATCGCGGAGGCTGCAATTACGACGCGCTGTACGCGCTGATTTGACTCGGTGACGATTCAGTTACGTGCTTTGTCTTGCGCGTTGTATTAGTGTGTCAGTTACGTGCTTCGTCTTTCGCGTTGTGCTAGCGTGTGCAGCGTAGTGCAGCTTCCATATGCACGACGGTTGCTCATGGTCATCGACGTTGGTAGTCGTGATGGAGGAGACGTGCCACCAGGCGTCAGCGTGGGTGCATCAACGCCTAAGGGCGCTTTAGCCACAAAACACCAATAGACATTATATATCAATGTGCAATAAACATTACACTACTTCTGTGAAGACACGTTTCACTTTCGGTGTTCTATACCGATTCCTATGTAAGAGGGATCAACCACATTTTTTTTACATTGCTCAATCCAAATTACCAATAACGTGCCATTAACGCCATCAGACACGAATTGCTATGTTAACTTCGTGTGACGTGCATTCTTGACTGAAAATAGTCTTTGGTTGCTGGTCAGTCCACTATATGCACCTTAGTAAGCTTCTAAGCTAAGTTGGATCTAAAAAGGGTATCAAAAGAATTTCCAGAAACCGTCGGCAATATTTGTCAATGTAAGCGAATAGCCAAACGATACCATCGAGGCAGATAGCTTTCGAAATCTATTTGTTTTACTCAAAGGATGATGTACATCAAGGCCTATAATTATTGCAGTGAAGACCTTTAGGTAGCGTATGTTGTTTCATCGCGTTTGCCTTTCGTTGCGTTTCATTACATCTGCAGGGATCTGTTTCGTCATTTTAGCTTAGTTTTGGTTTTATTTAATTTATTTATTTACGTAAGCCGATTAGTTGTATCATTATTATCTGCAGCGGGGTGACCGCAGTCAATAAATAGTACGGCCATTCTCTCCTCTCTGGATTCTCAGCTGCTGTTTAAGTATCTCTGGTAAATACACCGTGTAAATAATTTTATACCCGTGATATTTTGGGGGAGGTGTTGGGTGAGACCTCCGCTGCGGAGCTCAATGGCGAAGACGCCTACCCCGCACGTCCACCAATAGGTCACGGGTATAAAACTATTTACACGATCTACTTACAAGAGATACATAAACAGCAGCTGAGAATATTCCCGCAAAATGGGAATCTGCCTGATCTCTACAATGCTCCAAATCGGCTCTACATATGGTCCTAGAAATGGCTTTTATTCCACCCCCGGCCCCCAAATCTTTCCTCAAAGTCTTCGCAGAAACTGTTCCCCTCTGACATTTGTTTTGTGCCATCGGTATGACACATTTGTATGGTTCAGATGTATTCACCCTCTGTAAGCTTGGGTCTTAATTTAGCCCCGTTTGTAAGACCCTCGGCTTGTGAGCGTGGGGTCGTAGGGTCCAAACTCACCACTGCTAGTTTTTACTTTCGAAATTATTGTTATACAATATTTCATTATAGCCATTCGTCTCATGTGGGTAGGCATAGAAATGTTTACGCATTTAAACCTCATCATGTGGTAGCAATTATACTGGAGCCGACGGGAGCGGATTGCTTTTGTGGGTACAATATGAAAGAGCAATAACGGAAACCACGACTTAAGGCAAAGTGTGGGAGACACGCATGCGTTACACAAGCGCTTGTGTCTAGTTTTACTGTTGTTATGTAGGTTTGTGCTATTATTCTTTACTGTAATGCTGGAGCCTTTAAGCTACGGAATCCCAGGCGTTGTGTTCCAGTCCATCTGTTTTCGTCAGTTGATGAACATCTTGATGAACGTCTTGGTGAACATTTGGCTCATGTGTTGTATTGCGACGCGCAGCCTAAATCCTGCACTTCTCTGTAGAGTATCTTTGTGTCAGATGTCAACTGGAATTGTGTTATTTAGCAGGCACTTTCCTCAAGCGAGACATAGCTTCCATACCTAACAAAACTAAATATTGTCATATTCTTCCCAGTTGTATTACGGCAGGAGCATTGGGGGATCGCTCGATACATTGGATGTCTGCAGACACGATCGATGCTAGTGAAGCCTCTTGGCTGTTCTAGTTCGTGTCATGAGCCCTATAGATGACATGGATCTTCCAAGGAAAATGATGCAAGGAAGGCAGAGCTGGTAAGGAAGGAGGTATTGATGGCATTTGCCAGCTGCCGCATATGTCTTCTTCGAAGACACATCTTACAGTCATTACAGGAGACGTGACGAGCGTTTCAACGATCCGGAATGCTCGTGCCCTTCTATATACGCAGAGCTTTCTGCTTTGAGCATTATTAGTTTTTGTTTCTCCTTCGCGAAAAAACCCCCCCATAAAACAATAAGCACAAGAAGCTTGGCAACTGTCCTAGGCGTTTGTCAGGCATATGCATATTTTGCTTTTCATGAAACTGCGCTGCCAGACATTGGCTGTTGACTGTCTTTCTGAAGTCCGTTTCCTTACTTACCGCGCCCATGTGGCACATCTATTGTTCTAATGTTCAACAAAATGATCGCAGGGATAACTAAAGTTATCGTGAGGACACAGAGTTTGAAAGCGAGCAAATTTGAGCCAATTTAACTTTCCCGTTGAAACTAACTCATATAACCGGCTGTCAAGGAACTGCAGCTGCATTTTGGGTCACTGTATTGTATATATAAATTTGCAACAATCAAGATAACCAACTTTGCACCCTATTTGAGAGCCACAAAGCAATTACCCTGTGATACACACAAAAATACCGCGCTATAAAAAATTGGCCTTTGAGGTTGTCTTCAGCTTTCTTTATGTAGTGTCCTTTTAGTCACTGTGGTTTCAATCGAGGTCTATGACGAAAATGCATTGAACATCTGTGTCGCCTGTCGCCCCTCGTTGGCGGTGACACGAATCAACATGAAGCGCTTCGGCATACTAAAAGGAGACATTTTTCTTATGTAAACAAAAAACAGCCTCAAAAGCTCGAGACAGGAAGGCTGTCGTTGTGAAGTAAATCTTACCTGACATCTCGCATATCTTAGTGCATATACCCTGAGATGTCAGGTAGGATGTGAATGCATATTTCTTCCTCCATCAGTAGACTGTTCCATAAAAACGGCGCGACAAAACTAGAACCAGCTTGCACTAACACACAACAAAAATTTATTTTTCAAATAAATATTTACAGAGCCAACTGCGCCTAACAAATAGCTAAAAGGCAAAGAAAAATATATTGTTGATTTAAAACCTGTTCTGTATGTTTCCTGTGCAATAACGCTCAAGCGTTCATTAGTTACGCACTAAGGCAATTGAATAAAAATAATTCAGCTGTTGTTATATGCTTCACAAACATCACTGGGATTTACCCATTCATCCCGCATGTATAGTCGTCAGACTACGGGTACGTTCCAATTCTCGCCACCATTATATGACAGTCTATATACGTTGACGGCTAGGAATGTTAATTTGAGAACAAGTTTTCAAATGCCTTTAGAACTTCACTAAACGAACCAAATTTTGCAACAGTTAATCGAACATGTTTTGTATGTGAACTGAAGATGAACATAACTTTGTATACATTAGGCGCATAAGATATCAATACTACCGTTCTTATTGTCGAAGATTTAGGCACCAAAATTTGCTTCCGCGCATGCAGGCACGTCGCTGAGTCGACATCTGGCTTGAATAGCAATGTATCCTGAATCGTTCTTGCCAAACGTCATGTAATCGTGGATTTTCATGAGAATTGAGACGATACTTAAGATGACCACCGTACAATTTGTTCTCTGTTAAGCCATCTGTGGTGAACATGGGAAAGCACAGGTATCTAATAATGCCGGCAAGGTTTATCGGCATGCCACCGCGAACTACTAGGTGGCAAACAGCTGCCATAATAAGTCAGAGGTACGTATTATCACAATCCAGATGGAAACCCGCTTGCACGTAAAAAATCTTCGGCCAGAGATGGCTATATAGAAATTCACGATGAGGCGCATTGTAATTTGCTCAATGTACCCTTTGGTACTCTTCACGTTTTGTAATTAGAAAATAAATTGCGCTAAGTTTGCTGACGCTCCTGACAATGATAGCGCCTGTCACTGACATTTCTTGAAGTTTAAGAGATCAACTTTGTATATTGTTTTTTCCCTCTTTTTTACTATTCTTGCGGACGATGCAACACCATCTCCGGCCATTAGAGACTCGGTGGAAGAAGCAAGTTTCAAAACACACGGTTGCTTCGTCGTTCTCCTCTTGGGTGCTTTTCAGTACCAGCCGTTGCAGAGTGTGCGTTACTTTTTTATAGCGCCTAATAAAAAGCGGTTTCGAAGTAGCGGTAGTCGATAACATTGCAGCCCAAGTATTCGTAATATTCACTCAACTAATGACGAGAATGTTCAGTATTTATTTCCATTTTCCGCCGGTAATTCACGGCGTTATAGACACACATCAAAGTTGGAGTGCGTTGTCCATAACTCGGGGCACGTTTCCTCCCGATATGTTTCTGGAAATTTGGTCGTTTATGGCGACGTGCGACAACAGCAGGTCTATAATGCTGATCCCCCCACTCCGTACGCTTTTCTGTCAGGATGACTGTATAGCCGGGGGTAAATGATCTGCATATCACGGAGAACTAGCCAGAAGCGGTAGTGAAACTAATAGTAAAGAATGCTCTGAGTGAAATCGCAAGCGCAAGCCTAAGTATCTCAGAGCCAACTATCAAGTCCAAGAAAAGTTATACTCGGTATGTTGAAGACGTTTTGTTGATCACAGTCAATACAGTGCAAGCAAAGCACACCACCTTGAAAGAAAGCTCTTGGGGTTATTTGCAAGCGCACTATGCGTGCTAAAAATATAACGAGGCGTGCAATTTTTCAATCGCAATTACTTTGTCGTGTTGTACGCGCGACAAAAGGGCGCATCCGTCTTTGGCGCTCGTTTGCACTGAAGGGAAAAGAACGATCAATAGTAACGTATGGACAGCGAAGAAAATAATATTTCATGGGTGCCCAGCTTGGAAGAATAGAAAAAAATGTACAAGCAAAACATATTCGACCTTTTCCATTATCTTCCATCAGTCTGCCACTAACTGAGATATTTCTTCGTATATATAGAGTGTCTTCACTTGAAACAATATATTATACTTTGCCGCGAGTGCAAGCATTTATCTTTCAGCAGTACTCCATGCAATGTGCACGCAATATTATGTGGAGCCTTCAACGACATGGCTTTTTTTTTTACACTCAAGACGAGGAATTTTAACTTTCATGTGAATGCAGCAAAGTGTACACGTCTGCAGGTCGATCAGGAAGAAGGCTTTGTAGTCGTAGAAAACGCCTCCGGATCGAGCGCGCGAACAGCTTTCACAGGGACATAAGTCTACCTTGTAGATTGATTGCAGCAAAATGTGATGGTGTGGCGTTCTATCCTCATAAAAGGAAGGATTTCTCTTCAATAGAGAGGTGCGTTTTCCTTTATGAGTAGCCCGTACAGGTTCACCGTTTAATTTCTTGTGCTTTCAGATGCATGTGACTGCTTACCTTGATGCACCTGCCAGGTTCTGCACAATATTTCCGGAACAACACGTGAACTAAGTGAGAACAATATGAATTTGTGCTGCATTAGAGCAGGAGTGCTTATGTGTCATTTTGCACACTCTTCAGCCCTGGCATTGAAGAGCGCAACTTTACAAAACATTATTTTGCTCGGTTTCTTGGCCATGCAAAAAAAAACAGAATTCAGCAGTGGTAATCAGCCACTACAGAGATAAGCTTCACAGGGAACCCTGATCACGAGAAGAAAACCTACAGAAGAACTAGAATCATCCACAACCCCCATGCAATGATTGTCTATGTTATGCGAGAACAATTCCAAGGCAAAAATGTTATTGTACTTAACTTCCATACGTGCGAATGAGCGGCTCGCTCTTGTGGCTTCGTAAATTTGCACCACGATTCACTGCGCGCATTTCGAGACCTTGTAACTCTGCACGAGCAAGCCGGGCATGTGCGTCTAGATTCTGAGAGCACAGCGATGGCGGAGTTCTGCCACTATACAGTCCCACGTACTCTGCGCCCATTCTCAACTGTTGGCGTGGCGCCGAGGATAGGTACTCGCTTACAATGTTGTAGGCCCAGGTTCTAAACATCCAATATGGTTCAGATTTTCAGAATGCCATTAGCGTGGCCAGCGCATTGAGTTCAGATAGAGACACCAAGGTGAGGTACTGTAGCCAAACAAGTTCTCTCATATATTAGATTGGAGCGAAATATCGCAGGCATTAGCCATTCATGGCTGACAGGTTACCGATAGCATTGAAAAGAAAAGTGTACAATGATTGCATTCTACCAGGTCTGAGATATAGGGCGGAAACGTCGAGGTTGATGAAAGAAGCTGGAGAAGGTACGGACAACACCACTAACGATGTCAGAGAAAACTTTAGCCTTAACGAGAAGCAGCCAAAATACAGCAATCTGGGTTAGAGAGCAAAAGAGGTTAGCCGAAATTTTCGTGGAGATTGGGATGGAGAAATGGAATTTGGCAAGCCACGAAATCTGCAGGACAGGTAATGGTTGGGTTGTACTAGCAACACAATAGGTGCCAAGCGAGCGGTACCAATAGGTGCAGATGGCAGAGAGCCAGATTGTCAGATAAAATACCTAAATTTGCAGGCTGTAGTGTCTTATCAGCTGGCACAAGATATGAGTCATTGAATATGTATGAGACTCCCTGTTCCTACATTAAATGTAAATATAGGATACTGCTGTTGCTTATAAAGGTGTTCAAGTATTTCTGCAATCAATTTTCTACAACAAAAAAAAACGCAAATAAGCAAGGTGAACCGCAGCCGGTAGTATTTCACCTGGTATACCTTGTATATTGAATTAACGAATAAAAGCGCCCGTTTTTTATCGCTTTTTGAGAGCTTTAGTACGCGACCTATTGCGGCTGAATTGTAAAGTACGTAATAATGTATTGGCCGAGTTCAAAGCTTTTCTTACGCATTACTTTGAGGTTACGAAGACAAGCAGTGAAATAATTTTGATATCAAATTCCAAGGTGACGACGGAATTGGTAGTCCACGAATTTTGATGAACATTGTAGACGAGGGTGCAGGAATTTTCGCAGAAAGAGAATAAAGAAAGTATTATATTTATGCAGCCACACCGATGCTATTCATACGAGAGGTACTCCTGCGTGGTTGAAATAAATCACGCTACTGACCAAAATAGAGTAATCTGGCACTATATAGGGTATTGTTGAAATAGGACTCTATCGCAAGCGTAGTAAACTTTAACCTTTTTTATTACTTGATGCCTGAATTATTGAGGGATAACTTCCAGAAAAACGCAGCGCAGAATACTGATAAGCTATGATTTTTGGCGCAGGAACAGGAACGAGATGATGCACCCAGGAAGCTCCTGAGCAGATTCTTTACAATTCAAAAATATGTGAACCCGTTGTCAATGGATTCATTCGTCCTTGAGGATTACCTTCTTTATTTTTCTCATTGTGCGTACCACAGTGCGTAGTTACTGGAAGGAAGGATTGCGCGACCATAATTGCGAGACGAAAAGGTGGCAAGAGAATAAGGTAAGCTGAATCTCACTTCAACTGCACAAATATTAGTCGAAGACGACTGAGCTGCCAGCTTTGATGAAAACGTATCACTACTCCTTAATCGTTTGCGCAGCGTCTTTCTTTCCTCTTAGTGCACGAGTTTAATACAAGATGATTGTTTCGAAGTGTTGAGAAAACTCTTGATAATTTTTGATAAACGCAAAATTCTTGTTGTTTAAATGCAATTTTTGCTTCAATTTTTACAGATTTGTTCTTTTTTTGCGGAGTCTCTTTTTTGAACATTGTGCATATTAGCCTAGGGTTTTCGCACTCCTCAAAAGAATCTTGATCGGTATGTTTTTCTCGTGGCCGATTGTGCAGTGAAAATGCCTTGGTTACTCAGAGGAAGGAGTGAGTCTCAGCATAAGCACATGCCAAAGCCACTGTCTCTTCTTGCTACTTGTGACACACAATTTCGAACAGTGTCTCAAATAACGCCCTCAACCAGAACATAAGGCGCAGACTGTGAGACTTGTGGAGTAATTCAGCATATCGCATTATGGTTACGTAAATCAAGAGCAAAAGTATTTGTCATAGTGTGCCTCACGTGATGTTTTATACCACGGACTGATTGCAAATACCTCTTTGCCAAATATCCAAGAAGAATAAACAAATGACGAACGGTGAACATTTTGTTGTGCATAATGATGTGAATTAGTAGAAAAAGAAGCCAGAGAACCCACACGTTAAGGGTATTAATACCTGTGTTATAAATGCAGAACTAATAAGGTAGAATAAAATGAAAAGGGACAAAAAGGCAACCTTCAGCAGGTGATAACCGAACTTCTGACAAATGTGTGCTTCAAAAATTCATTCTGCAGTAAATACGGTATTGTACCACAAGGTGCCTATAGCACTGAAGGCATGTTTATAACATGTAACAATCTCCGCAAGGCGTCAAATGCTCAGGTAAGCACGAAAATCTATCTCAACTTCACCAAAAGAACCAAACATTCACCGAGGTTGTCTAAATACGGTATCAGCTTTTCCTGTCCGGCAGCTAGATGAATATAACGACAAGTATTTTTAACGAACTTTAATTTCTTTGATCTTGGTGTTACAAATTTTGGGATGTGCTGAAAACAACTTTCATGAAGTATGCTCTTCAACTAAATCAACAATTCAATGATGCAAACCAACATTTTACTGAGGCTGAATGGCTGATGTCTTCTTCGCTCGCGCTTTACTCAGAAAACATTGGGCTCTTAAAGAGCACTAATTATCGTCGACCTACGTTTTGCTGCTACCGTTAATATAGGAAGTAAAATAATAAATCAAGGAGGTGATAATGACAGCGGGAAGACAGCGTGCACAAACCAAAATATATTCGTGCGAAAGAACGCCTCTCGCGAAACGCCACAAAGGAAATACCTCCTACGTTACCCGTGGGTCTTTATAGGAAGGACAAACTAAAACAGTATCACATATACAGATAGAAACAGTTGTCTGTGCTTGACTTGGGGAGCAGAGCAGGAGTCTACTTGTTTTTGCTCAAGAGTTTGCTAATGACTATGAGACGTCCGCGTGGGCAAGTATATGGCTGAGTACTTGGATCAGATTAGGAAACATTAGGCAGCTCAGCAATCACTTAGATGCAGATCTCCCGACGGTATTTGGGAAGAAGACAAGCAGTACCATTCAAAAGATGTTGACCAGCTGAGAAAACACGAAAGTTCTGGATGTGCGAGAGGAGTAAACCATTAGTGCCCTTAGCGGGACACGGAGGACGGGGGATGGTCGGTCATGAAGCTGGAAGCGGAAAATAGGCGAGACAAAAGTACCGAGAATTACAATTATTGGTGAAAATTCATTCACAAGATTACTGACAGTTTTATACACATCTGAAACAACAATTCTTAATAATGTGTATGGTACAATGTATTTTGTGGAATGTGTATGCTTAGAATTTTCAGATACTTAAGGTAATACGCATCTATTAAACGTAGTCCGCCTGCTAGACTAAAAGCAAAAACAGAAAAAATAACGCGTAACTAAAAGAGCACACACAAGTTTACGTAGCCTGATGAAGGGACCGTACCGAGACCACTGAGATATACAGTACCGGGATTGCTACATTAGTATACTCCTACATAGCATAATAAAACACACACTGACAAATCATTTGTATCACGCGTGTATTGGATTTAGATATTTGCTGTGGTCAATTGTGCCACTGCTGACTGATAACCTGGAAACAAGTGGGATTCAGCGAAATATTCATAGCATGCGTCTAGACGGCAACTGATGGTGATCCTGACAATGGCGTTAGTAACAATAATGACCTCAAGAAATGTGGCGTATCACCAGCGTGGAGGATCTGTCATAAATCGGGTGGCGCAAGATGACAAAATATAGATATTTCAGGTGTGAAACTTTTATTGCGCAGCGCGCATTACTAATTAAGGAGTATAGACTTATGGGGCTGCAATGTGCGACCCTTGACGATTGCCTTTTTCCAAAGGGGAGCGCTGCAAGTCGTGACCAGGCCCATCGAGCCTTGCTAAGTTTTCTAAAGGACACTGACTTGGCCTCCCGTTTATAGACATTATTTGTATTTTGTTTTGTTTTTATTTTTTTATTTGTTCTGTCCGTGTCTCCGTCATTTCTTTATTTCCTCTTTTCTTTTCTCATAATTTCATTTCCTCTATTCCCTCCTCTATAGGAGTAGGCAGGCGTTGTGCCCCTCTCGGTGGCAGTTGTCAGCTTGCTCCCTCCTTAATCCATTTGTGTCCTTGTGTGTATATGTGTACAAATCAAATAAATAATAATAACTTTTATTGAGAGATACTAAAGTGTATTTGATACCAGCCATACATCGGTATAGTCCGAAGCAGAGCGAGAGAGCAGGAAGCTTTTTAACTTTGCCTTAATTTTGCTTAATCTCATAGCAAAGCAATCAGTTACTCGTATCAGACGTTGTTTAACAGTCTTGTTAGCTTATCGTAATAACAATCACTCGACAGTAGACCATGTCTGTACAAGGCCAGACCTAACTCGTCTAGGATTCTTCTGTACGCAACGTAATAATTTTGTTAGACCAGAAATGTATTGTCACTTAGCTAAAATGTCACGTTTCACAGCAACAATTCCCCTTTCAGCCTTATAAAGCTGATGCCATTTTTATCACATATACACTCGAAGATCGTCTTATCCCTTCTTAACGCTTAGCAAGAGATGCGATGCTGTTACTCTTGAAGCCTCTTTTGGGAGCGTTGTTAATGTTGTGGTCGACTGCAGGGTTCCTTTAAGAACAATAATAAAAGTTCTTGGCTAACACACAGTTTACTGCACATGTCCAGGTGTGTTGGTTGACTAAGGTGCTCAAGTCAATAAAACGACCGAGACGCCTCTGACTTGCTCTCCAGATTACAGGAAGATCTAGATATAAAAAGGATTTCCATCAAAAAGCTTCCTACTGATTGCAACTGATTGCAACTGTCTAAGGCATCTAAATCCAGTCCTTGTTAGTTCACCCTGCAAAGGCAATCACACCCCATTTTTCATGTGTGGCCGCTAGATCAATATAATGACAAATATTTTAACGAACTTTAATTTCTATGCTCTTGGTGTTGGAAATATTGGGGTGTGCTGAAAATAACTTTCATGAAGTATGCTCCTGAAGTATAATACAGATACTGTTGGACCTATTACTATTGGTATTGCTTTTTATTCCTATTTTTAGATATTTTTGGTCCGGGATAATGGAAACACGCAGATATTAACCAACAATGTTCAAGCTTCCTTCATTTCTCATATGTTAGTTGGTGTCGAAGGTGCGTTAAATGTGGTTTTGAAATTCGACACACAGAAATATCTGGGGTCGAATGACATTTGTAACTTTTTTTCTGGTTTAGCGCCTGTTATAAACAATCGATTTCAATATACGCCTAAACTATCATATTAAAAAATCTTTCTATGCAGGCGCTGTGCCATCGTCTTTAAACCTTGGCAAAGTTATCCCACTGCATAAAACCAGTGAAACGAAAAGCTTTGTGAATTCCACCGAAGGTGCGCAGCTACTTCGACAAACCGCATAATTCACATCGAAATAACTTAGCGCCCAAGGTCTGCTTGTGTCTTCTGGAAAGTGCACGTTCATAGACCCCACCCGCCAACGCGATACCATGTTTATTAACCACCGCGTCATTTCCTACGGCAAAAGCGATCGCTTCATTTATCCCTGCACATTGGTCGGCTTGCAGCACACAACATTGTGGGCATGCAGCCCACAATGTTTCTACCTGAAGAAGGGGCTATCATGCAACAGTTATAGTATTCGTAAGCGGTAAAACAGAGTACATCATTGAACTCTATCGTACAACTGGACCGAAGAAACTGAGTGCGGTCTGGCGCCTTGGCAGCCGCATAATTTATTTAACCTGGACGATGCTCAACAGCCGGCCTATAATTATGCTCTGTATAAGCCACGTTCCCACCGCAAACACTATCTAAGTCAAACTAAGCCGGAATTTGTTAGCCGGAGGCAGGCCTCTTATTAAAAATTAGGCCGCACAAGCTTTCAAACAATGCTGCGCTTTCTCCAGTGCGTCTGGAGCGCGTCACCCTGTTTGCTATGCCAGAGAGGGAATCTGTACGTGATACCGAATAGCTAATTGGGGGATTTGCATATGCGACGTTTACGCTTCCTAATAACCCACAGAGGTTTAAGGAGTGTCCTTGCTAAGCTGCACTGTAAGGATATGGGCGATGGAAAGGTCCTCACTGTCGTCCGCGTCATAACTGCTGTAACAATTTCTGGCACACATGACACACGTCTGTGCTCAAATATGTAGCACACGTTACGCATATTTGTTTTTAAATTTCCCTGTGTTAGGAGCCAACTCGTATAATGTATAAAACCAACTGTGACAACTCTGCAATGCTCATGGGGCATTGACGGCAGGGCTCATACCTTGCTGGTAAACAGCGAATATTTATTAATAAATTCTTTTTCCTTTTTCGAATTTTCTTCTTACTTTCTTCTTTCTTCCTCTTGAGTACAGAACACGGAAAGGTGAAGAAATACCCATATGAGAATGATGTATGTTAAATACGACAATAAGTTCCCGATTTCACTCGGTTTTCAAATTTCGTAGGAATGTGAGTGCTTCCCACTTTCAAAATAAACTGTTGTCTTGGTAGACAGACACTTGGGTTGCCGAGTGTGCGTCAGGCAGTTCACACAGTGAATTGTCCAACGGAGATCTCATATGCTGCACTTCTAGTAGCTCCTCAAATGACCATACTGTTGCCATGCGAGGCTTGTAGGTGTATGCCATGGAAATGAACACGAGGCGTGCTTGAAAGACGAGCGGGCGCAGCCTGCTTTGGAATGAAACCAAAGCATCGTCTCGGTAATTATATTTATTTTAATAATCACACCCTTACCCTTGCTTTCTTCTGGTTATATTTATTTTAATAATCACATCCTTATCCTTGCTTTCTTCTGCAAATAGAAGGGTTTCAGCGAACGCAATGCCGTGTTCCAACTGTACGACGGTGATCTCGACCTTCAGTTGATTGCCCCAGACAAACATACCCGGAATAATAGCAACATTGACCTCTAGAAGAAGCCCCAAAACGTGTGGTTTCAGGAGCACAGGAGAGGGGCGTTTATCACCGACGGGCCTTGGCAAGGATCGCTGATGTTTTTTATCACATTCTTGCCCGGGGAATAAGACACTCCAGTCCTCACATGTATTCATTGTACTTCTCAATCCATCGCCGTCTGCTTCTCGCTATCAGTGACACACGAGAAGCAAATGCGCTGCTGTCGACTAGTGCTGTCGAACAGATGGGAATTTCTTCCTAAAGTGTGCAGATATAACGAACATACATGCCGCCTGTATGTATTCAAATGTGCAATATTGATTAAAAATTTATGTAGAAAGCATCTCTATCACATAGAAACAAATATGTATTCCATAAGTAAATATATCTTACAGTCCTGTCTCTGTCTCGTTAATTCACCCATCACAAGAAACCATCGCGTAAAATAAATAATTTCACACTTTTCCGGAGGAAGAATGCTAATGCTATTACTTTGGCCAATCATCTTCATTGCATAAATGCGCTGCCATTTCTTATTTGTGAGCTCCGAATTCACACAGCAGAATGAGTTCTTGTTATTACAGCTTGATCAACATCTGGCGCGACATAATTTATGAAAGTGCGCGAATTTCAATAGACATTTCCACAAACAGCGACCTCATAAATATGACCAAGAAAGATCTCAGTGGTAGGCTACTGCCAGTGTTATGTGCGTTTGTTTATTGTACCAATTGTCATGGCTCTACTGACAATCAAAGTGCATTTGCATCCTTCAGAAGCTGCATTCGGCAGATAACGCCAAGAAATATTGAAAAGACAGCGTGCGATTAAGCGACGTTGCTGCTCTGTTGACATGAAAATCGTACCAAGAAAATGTTTGTTTAATTTTTTTTACCACACACGTACATGGATGTGTTCCTTTTTGGTTGGCAGCCTCCTTGTTCTTGTAGCAGAGTGTAGAAGCCATCGTAATTTTGATATTGCACTCCTTTTCTTTTTCGTCTTACGTTTTTGCTTTACCTTTTTTATTTACCTTTTTCTTTTGCTTTAGTGGGAACGCTTTTTGTCAGAATCAAAAACCCATCCAAATTTATTTTATGTATTTAAAAAAAAGTTGCAGTGGCTTAGCTCGGCTATGCCAGGATATACGTAGCGTTAGCAAAGGTTCAGCTGATTATTCTTAGCTTATTCTTAAGATTATTCTTAAGATAAGGTTATTCTTATGAGTCAAGCTTCTCCGTTCTTCTGCGCTGTTGAGCAGCATTTGCGCTCTCCTTCTCCATGGCTATACCACACTGGCAAACGCCAGTCAGAAGCGCAGCGGCTCCAGCGCAGTGTCAGACGGCGACTGCACAGCGAGCGCGCGCCGGCGCCAGTGCGTCTACCACGGCTACGACGTCACTCCTCTGGAATGCGCAGACCGGCGGCGGTGAGTCGCGCGCGGCGGCGGCGGAGTGCGCGAGAGGTGCCGGCTCCGGTGGCTCCGGTGCGCAAGCCGTGTGACATCACTGATCCTTGCGCATGCGCAGCACGGCTCTTGATGTGGCGCGCGAAACGGGCTTGGCTAGGCCAGTGTAGCTAACACGACAAAATACTGCGGACAAGTCCAAGCTGGATGAGCAGGATACACAAGATCATTTACACAAAAGAACAGGATGAAACAAGTTTGTAACAAGCTTTTCAAACTATTTCTTTCGTCATAAGGTAGACGATTAAGAAAATTTATTAAAGTTTTCCCAGTGTAAGAGGGTCTTCGATATTGCGTTTTAGCCCGATCGAACTCACAAACGATATGTTTCCCTATAGATTTTGCAATAGATGATAAATTTGGCCTCGAATTTCGAAAGTTTCCTTTTTGAAGGAACGAGGTTCTAAGCTGGGCATTTTCCGTACACTGAGAAAAGAGCATCTCGCTTTGGTATAGTTTTACCTGGTTCTTACCGAATACACATTTTGGCTTTATATCGCTGGCACATATTGTTTGCCTCTTTTTTTCGCATTTGGCGGAGCTTTTTTGAGACCACCTATTATTGGAGATGAGTGCTACTAACGCTTGGTGCGCCTAGAACAGCCCCAAGAAGAGGGCTTGCAACAGCGTTTTGAACAAAAAAAGGAAAGCCTGCCGGAAAGCATGTATCTGCGTTTTATGGGCAACATAAAAGACACAAGGAAATAAATAAGATGAGCAATAAAATTGGGTAAGGTGCTGTGAATTGGCATAGTAATTCAGCAAACAACTTTTGTTACAGGTAGCCCAATTCAATCTCCTTCGGTTCTGCTGTGCAAATATTAGAATATGAACAGACGAAGCGTACTTCTTAGAACAGAACAGTGTCTTCCTACTCAACCCTCGGAAAAAAGCTTTTCCGGACGTTCGGATCTTAGCCGCTGTATTACGTTTTATGCAGTCAATCAAGTGCGTTCACACAAAATGCTAATGGTTCCTCCGACCAGTCTTTCATGAGTGCTTTAGCAGCCGTTTACAAAAACTTTAAAATTGCAATTAAGCTTCTTCCGAGCCTGAATTTGCTTAACTGCTGTCTTGAACTTTACGAAGCCTGATCGTCACCAATTACAGCCTGCTTGCTTTCGTGATGCACCTTGGAAGCTAGTAAACGCGACACTTACACACAGCGAGAACACTATAAATCTAGAGTAGAACATGCCATAAGGACAATGGAACAAAGCATAATGCAGTAGCATAAATGT
This sequence comes from Dermacentor silvarum, assembly GCF_013339745.2. NCBI lineage: Eukaryota > Metazoa > Arthropoda > Arachnida > Ixodida > Ixodidae > Dermacentor > Dermacentor silvarum. The sequence goes on from NC_051160.1 coordinate 48,087,298, forward strand.
GAAAGAAAAGGACTCAAGAGCATCACGCTGGATAACGGCACCGTTGGAGTACTCGCTTGCTGCGAGAAAAGCTGACCGGGTGAAAATATGTGCGTATTACTTTGCTCATGTAGTCAGAAATATTATTCTTTAGTAAACTGTTCTTCTAACATGATTTTAACATTATTTTTTGCTTTTGGTTATTTATTTATTTTATTTATTTAGTACATACTGCGGACCTTTCGGTCCAAGCAGAGGGGCAATAGAATACATACAAAAAAGAGAACAAATTAGGAACAAGCAAGTACAAAATTGTGCAATATTTAATCACACTGTGTCTGTAAACTTTCGTTCCAGTCTGATAGTGTTATCGGAAAAAAAAGAAAATTTAAACGTATCAGTTCGAGCATAATAGGGTGTTAGTGAGTCCGGATGATGTCTTTTGTGCCGTGTTATTGTAGGCGTTATGTAAGTAGATGGTTTCATTTCAAGCCTGTTGTTGAGAAGGAGGGTAAAGAATTCAAGCCTTAGCTGCTTTCGGCGGGATTCAAGAGTGGGTATGGAATTTTCTGTCATAATTTTAGAGTGAGAGTCCAGTCTTGCGAATTTATCAAATATAAACCAAACTGCCTTTCTTTGTATTTTTTTCAAGACGCGCAATATTTGACTTAGTGTAAGGATCCCCTGATATGCATGCGTACTCTAACTTTGGTCTAATAAATGAAAAATAACCCAGTAATATTACATTCGGAGGGGAATTTTTCAGCTTGTGTCCTAGGAAACAGAGTTTGCCGAAAGCAGAATAACAAATACCATTAATGTGCACGTTCGACGACAATGTGGAAGTCAAAGTAACACCTAAGTATTTGTAGTTGTTAGTCTCACGCAGAGCTGAGGAACCTAGCGTATAAGAAAAAAATTTGTGGGTTTTTTTGCGAGTAATACGAAGAAATACGGATTTATCAGCGTCAACAAACATACCCCATTCTTACACCACTTCAATATGTTATCTAAGTTTCTTTCGTGGACAATCTGATCATTCTGACAAGATATATCACTGTACAATATACAATCATCGGCAAACAGTCTAATTTGCACACCGGAAGTTATGGTTTTAACGATATCGTTTATATACACTAGGAACAGTAAGGCCCCAAGACACTACCTTGGGGCACCCCTGACGTGACTGGAACACTGGCCAAGCTATGTTTACCAATTTTAACGTACTGGGTGCGTTTTTGTCAGGTAATCAATAATCCAGTTTATGAAAATGTCAGGTATGCCAATAATTATAAGTTTGAAGATTGATTGGTCGTGCGGATCCTTACCAAAGGCTTTTGTGAAATCTAAAGATATTGCATCCGTTTGGCCATAATTGTCGGGAGATAAAGCAAACGATGAGTCACTGATACCAATTGGGTTACAGTCGAATAACCATTCCTGAAGCCGTGCTGAAACTCCGTGAGCACATTGTTTTCAGCTAAGAATTCCTTTATATAGTTTGCCATAATGTGCTCCAAGAGCTTGCAGCATTGTGATGTCAGAGAAATGGGACGATAATTTTGTAATCTTGATCTATCCCCCTTTTTAAATATTGGAACTATGTTTTACTATCAGCCAAAAAACAGCTACCGCCTCAAAGAAGGTATTGTGATGGCATGTGCCCTTCTAGAGAGCACTTGTACTGTTACTTGTGCTGACAGATGGCATCAGTAACCTTTGCGTAAGGGTCCTTAAATCTAACTGCTATTTTTGGGGTCCAGCATTATTTTACGCAGGTATGCCGTAGGGGGGCATGAATGCCTCTTCTAAAACTCTCCAATAGAACCTCACCTTGGTCATCGCAGGGCGTTGTGCGGACCCTCAGCTTCAATCACACTTTTGCGTCCTTAGCCTTCAGCGGCGCTATAACATCTCCCCCCCCCCCCCCCCCTTATTTCTCTGAGAGCCAATCATGGTGCACAGAAATACCGAAGAAAGGGGCCTGAGAGATGGTGCCGCCTTGGCACTATTAGCAAAACACCACTTCCTTCATGAGAAGCATGTGCCTTCCGTTCTTTCTTGTGGGAAGTTAGTTTTTATACACTTTCATACCCCTCTTGCTGATTGTCTTTACATTTCAATAAATATAACAATCAATTTTCTCTAAGCTTTTTCTGACTCCAGTTTTGGTCACTTTGTATGATAATAAAGCTACTGATCTAAAAAACAAATTGATGAAATAGTGTAATTATTATTCTTGAGTCTGCGTAACCTTTCGTGTAACTGAAGGCCCACTAGTGGTTAATTACATGTCATCTACATAACATTGATGTAACATGAGGTTCACCATGTTACGGGCTACTGTTACGAGTGTCCTTCTACAGATACTCTTGTGAAGAGGGAGGCAGGTGGCGCCTTCGTAGAATCTAAAGCATAATTAAATTGAGTGCGCGGAGCGTCGATATGTACCACATTTGGTATTCCCAGCTCCCAGCTATGGGTAAACTGATCATACGCAGTGGCCGTTCATTTACGCGGGACACAGGGAACTACACTGATAGCAGTTGGGCGTTATATATCTGCTGCTGCGGAGGGCGGCCGTGAGTGAACCGGCTTTGCTTGAAGATGAAGAATGAACCTCTTTTCTCAAACGAGGAGCGGGCAGTATACATGAAAACGGCATCCCAATTTTGACGGCTGCTGCTGAGAGATCCCTTCGTTTGTTTATCAAAACATGAAATGTTTTGTCAGGTAGATATTATAGCTGGTGAAGTCAACAAAGCCTTTAGAAAACTAGGGTAAAGAGGAGAAACAAACTCTTGTAGTAATACGAAGTTTTTATATAGGTGTAAACTCGAATCTCTCTGTAGTGATATGTTTAGTGTTTCGCGAGTGTTATTTTATGTTGCGCTTGTCCGTAACCAGATATGTGCCGTGCAGAAATGCTGCTTCTTCTTAATAAGGCTACAGGGCCGAGCGACCTCGAATAATCGACTTTGAATTGATATAAGGAATGAATTATCACGATCTTCTCAAACCATTTGACCTGTCTACTTGACGCTTTATTATATAAATGCTGCTTGGCTTGGGCTATTTGAAAGGTGAAATCGCACTCTGTATCCATCATGACATGGCCAGTGTCGGCCTCTGGAAAAATGACAATTGTTGATGACTTGAAAATGAGATGACCAATGGCAGATATTGTTAGCCATTAGCGAAGTCGTTCATTATCACGACATATATGTCTCTACTTAAATTTGTGTGAAAGAACCAGAAGTAGGCATAATCTGAATGGGCAATGTCACCAAATAAAGGAATAATATTGCCAGAGCATCGCACGAGACGATATCTAACCAGACATGTTACGAAAAGCAAGCATCTTTGGCGCCTAATATAAATTCACATAACGAAGCACACTCTTGCATACCTTATGTTGAGCTGAAGGCTATCCAACTTAGGCAACGCAGCAACAAGAGCAAAGAGAAGTCAATGCGCCAATCGAGTCATTCACTGCAAAACCTTGCGCAAGCCCTTTCGTATACACTGTCCATTCATGTCCCTCGTGATAACAAATGTGTTTCTTCAAACAACTGTGTCCAGTTGTTACCGAGAAAACACAGAAGGAAAGTCTTGCAGTTTCCAGCTGGAACAATACATCTTATTTTCCGTCAAGGAGAACAAATCCTGGGCGAATCATCTCGGGAGCACAGAGTGCACAGTCGTCCCAATGTTGTTTTCTTTTGCCGTTAGGGAATAGTTACTTGCTCAAGACACGAGAACCTGCCTTTACGCAACACTGATGTCTGCAACGCCTTTTATTTTGCCAAAGCACCAGGCCACCCACCAGTACTTTCTGCCGGGTGACACTTAGCTGATCTTTGCTGCCGAGCACGTAGGCACCAGGATGTAGTTTATCGTAATTACTGTTAACGCGCACGCATCCCAAAGAAACATTTGCCTTCGCGTGGAAAGCGTGGGTGCTATAGATGGAAAAACGCAGCAAATGCCGAGTTTACGCAAGAAGCTATTTCAAGTAGCTGTATCGATGTTGTGGAGGATGGTTCTAGCTTTTGGGCAAGAAATTATTTGTCTGCACTATTGCCTTTGCCTAAGTGCCTTGTATCAGTAACATTGGTATAAATAAAGCCAGTACTTGCCTAAGTAATAGGTTAAGTAGGAATAAAGAAGATTGTATTTAGGAGATGCGCTAGTTTTATTTTAATATTCTTTTGCCTCGGCCGGTCAAGGTTTTGTTGAACATCAGATAACAATAGTATGAGGTCAGGCTTCAATGTTTTAATAAAAGGAACAAACATATAGAACACCTCCGAGTGTGCTTTGGGAGTCGGATGTATGTATCTTTTTAATGCGACACCGCAAGCTGTGCTATGCTCAGAAGAGTGTGCTGGTGGACTAGTTGGCACTTTATCCTATCTTGGCACTCCCACGCCAAGGTAGGAATGGGAGAATTGAAACAAAACATGCAATTGGCTCAGAATTGACAGCTGAAAAAAAATAAGTAGGTTAAAAAACACAAAGACATAGTCAACAAAGAACCACAAGGGCAATAACTAATAAACAATAACACAATTGCAACAAGTATAGCTACTATACATACAAATATCAACACAAATTATTCTCAATAGACATGGCTGCAAATAAATAGGGAACGATTCTATAAAGCACCCCTGCTCATTTAGGTACTACGAACAGAAAAATGAGCAAAAATAAATTACCTATTTGGGCTACCTCTCGAGAGGGCACAAGTCTACCGTGGTCTAGATACAGCGCGTATGAAAACTAGTTGCTACAAGTAATTAAATTTGCGTTATTACATATTTGAAGAACCAAAGGGGAGAGGCCTACGCCGTGACGACGTGTCCTGGAAGTTTTTGCAGTGACGTGGTAATCTGTGCAACAACGAATACCTAAAGCAGTTTTTAGAAAAGATGTGATCCTCTACAAACTCGTAATATTTATTGCTTTTTATTCTTGATGTTCATACTTTTAAGATTTGGCTTGTCAATTAACAGTAAAGGGTGAACTTTTTATAAAAAGGGTAATGACGCGTAAAATGTGTAATAAAGATGTTTTGTTAAACAGTTTAGTTTCTAATCCACGTTAAATTTGGTCTTTCAGTTTTGCTGTTGCTGAGGCCGTCATTTAAACATGCCTAACGCTGTCACTTTTAATCTATGCTTGGAAGCTTGTGCATTCGTAGTTTAGGTCTCCAACTTCGTACTTATAGCTTCTCCCAATCAAGCCAGGTGCACTTAGCTCTTGCAATACCTCATAAGTGGTAAACCAATCCTGAAATATTTTCCTATAAATTTACCCTACTCATCAGCGAGAATACTGGATTTTGACTCATGCAATGGTATTATTTCTTATTTTTTTTCATCTGAATAAAGCAGGAATGCTGTTCGCACGAGGCAGTGTGAGGGACAGAAAAAAATGACAAGAACGACCGAACAGGGAACCAACTTTCGCAACTGGCGCAGGAGCCAGTCCCAAGGCGGGTTTCTCAACACGCGTAGACGTGCACGCCTCGGGGCGGAGGACAATCAAGACAAGGTATCGACCACGGACACTCTCATTCGAGAGGCCAGGTCCAGAGAACGGGTCTGTTCAATAAGTAATTTTGAATCGGGGCACAAATGTGCACTTTTGTTTTCCGGTGCGCCTGTTCTGGCTGACAATATCTTTCGCAACTATCTCTTGTTTTTATTCTTACATTTTACGTATGCTGCTCGCATCTATCGAACCTGCAAAGTTGCGTACGGTAGTTGTCACAATGTGACTATTTGTACACTTTTCGATCTAAGTTCCACAATCATTTCTCACGGGCATTCAGGCAAAACTGAGCAGAGAAAATTATGGTGGTTGTTGAGCTTTCATCCCTAGCTCTATGTGAGAAAATGGTCGATTAGTGGTAATGCAGCACTCACCAACTACTAATTTGTCAAAAAATGTAAAAAGTGCTCATTTCTAAAGCTCGCAGAAAGATTTTATTCTTAGGGTATCACCTACACTGACAATAAAAGAAGCCGCTCAAGCTCACTTGGCGACCTTCTTCGTATAATAAAATAAACCTAATTGAAATTACCTCATCAACATAAGGAGGTAGTCTGCAAAAGTGCACGCCATACGACAACCAACACAAAGACACAGCGCTGTGTCTTAGTCGCTGTCCTGTTGCGTGCACATTTGCGCTTTACCTCAAGTTATGCAGTACTAACAAGCCCACCTGTCTGTTCTGCTGAGGTCAGAAACAGTTGATTGACTGCCTAAAACACGTAGAAGCCCTATAAATTATGTGTGTGTGTGTGTGTGTGTTAATTCATGTTCAGCAACATTTTAAAATTATTACTAGAAGGACACTTGTTCAGCAGTCATATTTTAAAAGTTGGCTGTCATATGCTCAGGATGTGTTGTGTGTATTGCGCAGCAGTCTAGCCTAATAATTCGGGCGAAATTTGTTCTTAACTATTGCTATTGATTGTTAGCTTTCATTGCTGATTCTTTTTCATGCAAATTTCGTAGCTCCAAAGCTCAAAAAGAGGAGAACAGACTCTTCTCCGAGCAGATGACACGAAGAAAACAGAAACGGTTGTTTCAACACGTCCTCAGAATATCCATATTGCAAGCTGTTCAGGCACACATTTTTAAAGCGAAGCTTTGTACCTCTACCAGCCAAGGGTTCTGTCGTGTCCGTCGTTGTAAGCAAAAAACGATCCCGACGAACCGCTAACCATTGCAGGTATAGCAGTATAGCTTACTTGGATTCAGGCATTCAGCGTATAACTAAGCACTCGTTTTCGCAAGAAAAACCACAATAACAAGCTTCAAAGTGATGAGCCAACATGATGGATGATAAGGGCTGCGGGCAAACAACGGAAACAGGCTCGGCGCGGTCCGTAAGATTAGATTGCAGCTGTTGCAAAGCTTATGCAGCTGCTTGAAAGAGGGTTGACGTCATTCGAAACCCTTCCATTTCGTCTTGGAAGAGTTAGCACTCGTGTGCTTCACCAATTCAAAACAACCAACCACCATTCACGGAACGTGCATTGATTTAACCTTGGCAAAGAATTTAACTACAGTGAAAACTGAAAATTTGAGTGTATATCACACCGATCATAAAGCAGTAGTGAGCATTGTTGTGAAGTAAATAGTAATAAAGGCCGTGGTTAAAGTTACGTTGTAGTGTGTGAAATATCAAGTGCGCCGCAGTCACCGTGAGGGTGGCGTAAAAAGCTTCGCTTTCCAACCACCTTCACAGGGTGGATTGGCGGGCAATTTTTTATAATAAACGTTCAGCGTCTTAACAAAGCACGAGATACCTTCAAATGAAGTTAGTGTCGAAGCAAGGCGCGCCCGCTTGTTTGATGCTTTTTTCCATTTTCTGTAGTCAAACCATGGCTTTGATCAGCACTGTACTATTAATCACCCCACTTTACCGGCCACGTGTTTGTGCAGCGAAATTATCCAAAGGAACACGGTGCGGATAAAAAGAGAAAGAGCAGTTCGCTTGATCGTTTTGTTTTCTGGTTCATCAATAACTGTCAACACCCATCTATGCTTAAGTGCTGTCCTCGAGAACATTCATCATTGTACTTCCACACTGACTGTGCAGTTTACTTTCGTACATAAAAACACGTTCGAGCTTCAAGTCCAAATATGCCTATCAATCTACTGAAAAGCGTCTTTGTTTCTTATCATTCTTGTCTGAAAAGAGCAAAATGAAACTGAGCAAGCAGAAGCACTTTCAAAATTAATGATAAAAGGTGCAATATATGTCGCCTGAGGACAGTGCACCCACAACATTCTCGAACAACGGCCCACCTGCACCTCTTTTTGTGCGCAAAGACATGCACATGCTTCTGTGGACATCGCTATTCATGCTATGAACATGGACTTCGACACCATCCTCACATGTCTCTTGCGTTAACACCATTTGCATACCCACTGCTCTAGCAGAACCCCCGCCACCTTGCGCGGCCTTTGTTGTGTAATAAATAAATACACAAATAAATGCACAAAAATTTAATATTTTCGGTTGTTTTTATCAAACGAAAGAGATTTAAAGGCCGCAAAGAGCGCGTATACTACAAAACCTTCAGCATGTTTCAAAGTGCAGTAATGCGACTTAGGACAGGCACATTAACTTGGTTAAGAAAGATTATCCGTTTGCGCCTATTTCCTAGGGAGCATTCTGGTCCCATAGTTGACGTTATCAAGCAAAATAACCTTTCGCTTTTTTTGCCACATTACTTTTTTACTGGGAAGCTGAAGCATGCAGAGAAAATCACTCTGTTTCCTTTGTTGTCTGCACCGTTCGAAAGGGTGCAATAAGGTTTCTTTGTATGAATGACTAAATTTCTCAAGCTCTGAACATTACTTAAATTTCTCGAACTTGATCAATGAAACAATCAGCAGCATACATGTGTCCCTAGTGCCTATGAGAATGTCAGTTGTTATTAAATGTGCTCAAGAAACTTCATTGAATGGCAGCAACATAATACTCTTACTTTGATGTCATTTCTAATCGTTGATTGTTCCCGACGCCTTGTTTGAATATTTTGTTGGTACCTATTATGCTAACATAAAGTTGGAAATCTATTAAGCGTTGCAATTTGCAAAACCAAACAGAGAAGTTGTTATTTCAGCGTAAGAAAACTGTCAATAAACATTGAAAAATTATTTTGTGCGATATAATTCTTCTGCTAGGGTACTGTACTGTATTTTGTGCATCTTCATCTAAATATTTTGTACTGGAATACTTAGTCATAACATATCCAGTATCTTATTCTGACGTTTTCTACTAAAGCGTACTTTTTTCACAAAGAGTAGAAGTCATGAAAGCCAGGGTGAAACGGCAAGAAATACAATTATTATAAAAGGAATCCAAGCAATATAACAGGGAGTAAGACCAACAGAAATGAGGTTTGCTCTGAATCCTCGCTGACCCGTAAAGTAGCTTTCGCAATAGCTTCAATCTTTCTGTTTTTTCTAAATACAGCATTGCATATTACTCATTTTTAACGGTTCACAAGCTTATTTTTGCGGCACCCTTGACTGGAAATCTCTGTCAATGTCAATTATTGATTATGCCTATCGGTAGGTCAACAAAGCAATGGCAGTATTTGATAATTCTAACATTATAAAATGTGGAGTAAGTAACAAGGCTAAAAGCAAAATAGACATCGTTGCTTTTATCTCGAATAAGAAGCACTAAATCGACAAAAATAACTACTAGAAGTGCTGAACGCCTTCGGCGTGCGACATTTGGAATCGGCACGCCCCGCCGGCGCGGGTAATGGATGATGGTCCTTGGGCGGCCGTTTAAGAGGGGGTGCTGGAGTTGACATCCGCAGGGATGGTGGGGCTAAATTCAATGCTCAGTGCTAAAAGAAAATAACGTGAAACCAACACGAACAATCTGACACATTGACGTAAAAGCCTGGCCCTGCAGGTGATGAACGATGTCCCGTTTTGTTAGCACATACGTTTCGTGCGAGTATAGTTGCGCCACACGTTAGCAGTGTGAGGAATCGCTAAGTAAGCCTTTGCGTGTCGCAAGATTTTATATGGTAGCATAAGAAAGCAAGCGAAAGTTAGCTAGGCAATGCATGGGTGCAAGTCTGAGCGAATGGTTGTTCCGAGGAAAAGACCGCAAAAATCACAGATGTAGGAAACAGACGGACGGACGGATGGACGGATGGACTTTAATCAACCAAGGATGATTGCCAGGATGATTGAGGCCCGTGCGCTAATGGCGATCATTCATAAAGTGGTCAGTGCCCTAGATGCAGACATTCGACTACATGTAACTTTTCATGGCCGAAGTGTGTCTTATGCGGGTATTGGTGATGTGTATTGGTATATTTTGTAATAAATTAGACCAGTCGATCGCGTGGGAGGGAATACGAGAGACTATCGAGCCAAATTTTATATATGTAAGTAAAGTTGTTAGGCGCCACACGTCATTGATTGTGGGAGGTTCTTGCCATCACTATTGCCTTTGTGTGTGCGCTGTAATCAACGACGTTTTATTGTGGGCCTATTGGAGACAAAAGTGGATAACAGTGGATGACAGTGTGGTCGCAGCAAATACTTTTAACATCCTATTGCTGCTGCGCAAAATGCATAGATTGTTCACTAGCGACCAGACAATCATCAGGGCACAAATATTTCTCACCTGGATGTCAAGCCCTCACTCATGATGTGGTTTCTGCACTGACAGGTGTCACCAAGCGGCAATGTATTGAAAGGGAGCCACGCAACGTTACTGCCGCGTTTCGCTTAGCTGTAAAAAATGCTCTTTCCGCACCAGAAGCGGAAAAGTAAAACGTGGCAACATTCATCATTATCTGCGAAGAATGAAGTCTAGGTTGTATTCGAACGTGGGAACTTAAGACGGAGAAAAAAACATTAACTATGAGATTTCATGGTTTTAATTTATTTTGCTTTGCTTGAATCGTACATAAAATACAGCCATTTGGTGTTGAGAACTACAACATTACCAAATATAAGCAACCTAATACAATTGAAATAGGGCGCGATCAGAGGTATTTCAAAAATACCTTTTTAAAGTCCTTCCATACCGCTATATTCAAGTTTACGAGTTAGGAAGATATCTGCTCTTTATCTGTGCGTATCCAATGTTTGTATACTTCACGGATTACCACGGACTTGTTTATCCAGAACCTCGAACTAACATGGTATCCAGCCCGTCACAAAACACATGACATCGAGAATTCTGGAACATCCCATGGCAAGACACATTATGTCGTACTAAAAACTATTGACAGCGCGAAACGGCACGACCGACACAGAACAGATACTTTATTGAAAGCGCACATAAACCTGAGCGAAGATGCACTTGACAAGAACCAAAAATGACGCTGCAAAGGCACACTTCGCAGGAAAAAACCATATCAACCAATCCATAAAGTTAGCAAGGCTATCTCGGAAATGTGGAACTAAACAGACGGACGTGCAACACACGTGTCCCCTGCCTTATCAATGAAGTAAGCTTCCACTATCTCTCGTAATGATCCATCCCATACCTCCATAGTATATAGTTTCGTTTTTAAAGGCCCTGGAGAGAGATTTTCTCGTTAACATTCTTTAGGGATTTGTTTATATGGTCATTTCCAGCCAAGTATGCCTTTACAGCGTCATTATCTGTTCTTGTCACGTGCATCTTCGATAATTTATGTGTGCTTTGAATAAAATTGTCTGTTGATAGTCGGCGCTTGTCCGTGTATCTTCTCTGAGTCGTTCGTGTCGTTTCGCGCTGTCAATAGTACCAGCATGCCCAACATACCGACATTTTGAAACATAATACCGGATGCAAGCTTTGAAATAAGCTCTTTCTTAAACTCTAAATGATCATAATTGTCCATTAAATAGCTTTCTTATAAAATCCAATAAGAAAAAAACTTTTGGGATTTCTTCCTTTTGCTTGTCGAGTCGATGATCTGTCTGCATGGCATTGCCTGACACACTTTTGGGAGATCGGAGGTTTGACAAGCCTTGATACAGTGGATTTTATCTCATCTGCTCGGGCATGTGATATAAAACATATCTGGTACATATAGAAGAGTCAAAAAAGCACGTCATAGTGCGGCACTCTGGATTCATTTTGTCCACCGGGGGACGTATTCTGACACGGTTCACTTCGGCGATACTATCGCCTTGGCCAGGCCTCCGCTAACGGCGCGCGCTGATTGGCTGTGTTAGTAAAATTGGATGAGCTGATTGGCTGGTTGAGCTCGACGTCATGCATTTTTTCTCGACCAGCCAATCAGCGCGTGCCTGACGGTGATATTGTCGCCGAGGTGGATCGTTTCAGAATACGGCCCCTGGGATTAATTAACGCGCACCTCAATCAAAGTACATAAGTGCGCTTGTACTTCGCCTCAATCATAAGCTTAATAAAGAAGGATGGAGTAACCCCGTGGACGCTTTTATCGTTGCGCTCTTGTAGTCTTCGTTTTCGGGCGGTAAGTGAACTTCATCATCATCAGCCTATATTTATGTCTACTGCAGGATGAAGGCCCGTTCCTGTCATCTCCAATGAACCTATTTTCTTTTTCACTTGAATATCTCAAAGACTAAATGTGATTATCATTACCGCGTTATTTTTTCTGAAGCATTTAAGTTGAAATTCGGTGCACCGTAGGCATGTAAGCTGCCGTAGGGTGGAACGAAGAAAAAGAAAACACGTCGAGTTCGTAAACAAAAACAAAAAGTCGAGTTCGTCCTTGTTCCACCTAACCTTATCGAGTGCTTAAACAAAGTGCTATTTAAGACTCTGAAACATTTGGCTTCTGCTGCTTTAATAATCCTGAGAGATTAGATTGCGCTTTCGCTGGCCCTCACTAACGATTTGGGAGCTTTGTAGCTTCTAAATAAAGCCGTCTTACTGGGTAGAAAAAGGAGGTGGACTACAGATACCAATTACGATTAAGCAACGCGCGTGCGAAGAATTCCTTAATGGAGTATTCGGAATGCGCAATTAAACTTGTTTTCTCTTTCTTTTCATTGTGATCACTCAGTACGTCTTATCACGTTTGCGGCTCTGGCCGTGGGGCTCCTAATGCACCATGGAAATGAGTTTCGCCTTTCCTGCCAGTGTTTTAATGCGCCGCTCGCATCAGCCGGGGAACTGCGCTTGACGGCCGCACCCCATGCACGTGCTTCTAGATGACCCGTACTTCTGTGGCTGATAAGCTCACCCAGCTGTAGAACCACCGGGTATGAGCCTTAGTAAAAACGCCTCTCCATCTGAAACCAGTGCGCATGCGCCATCATAGCGCGGATCGGACGCAAAGCGAAATCTAAATTTGTGTATTGTTCTGAGTGTTTTATTCGTCTTTGTTGGTTACTGATGGCGCGCTGAGGCTGGCCGAGAAAATTCAACAAATTGGTTCGTGTGCTACTTCTTCTCGTTCTTCGTACGTGGTATGAAATGAGCCCTGCACAAATATGATCTTTCGGGTGCAGGTATCGTGAAGGGTACATGAAAGTGAAAATTGCTAATCGCTGAAAAAATGCTAAGCCAACAGAATTGATGCCTTCAGACAGGTCCGCTCACCTGTGACATTACATCCTCAGGCTATACATCACGTCCCCATGCTAAACACGAGCTCTACTCCATCAACGGTATGAATTAACGCATGAGTGAAATTTGGCTTGCGCTAAAAAAATGGTAAGCCTGTAGCCCACGGAAATGATACCTTCAGCCGGGTGCACTTACCTCTCAATATACGGCGGGCTGGGTGCATAGATTACTCGCCATGCTGATTCACGAGCTTTAGTCGATAAATGCTATGGGAAACGGATATCTGAAAATTCTTTTTGCTGAAAAAAAATGGTAAGCCTAAGCCTACGGAAATGTAACCCTACACGGGTTCACTGCTCCATAATGCGCTGGTTTGGCACATTCACCACTCCCACTTATAGTGCACCAGCTCTCGTTGATTGGTAGCTTGAATAAACGGATATGTGAAAACTAGTTCTCTGAAAAATAAAGCTGAGCCTACGCATCATGAAAATGCTGCCTATACCCTGGTGCACGCACCTCACTAGAAAGCGCTGATTTGGCGCAGTGCACCCCTCCGCATGCTAATAGATGACCTCTCGTCATTTAACGTCATGAATAAACGGTGATGTGAAAATTGGTTTCCTCGCAAAAAATAGGATGCCTATAGTCCACGAAAAGTTTGCCTCCAGCCTGATTCACTGACCTCTCTATAAAGCGTTGAGTGCGTACGTTGCTCCGATGATAATGCACGAGCCCACGTCTATTCACGCGATGAATAAACGGATATGTGAAGATTTCTGTTGTTGGAAAAAAATTCGCATTTTCGCCTGAAAGGCGAAGCATCGATTGCGATAGCAAATTAGTAGAGAGAAATAAGAAGCAAGGCTAGTAGTTTGATGGGCCATATAAAGTTGTAAACATTCTACCACCAACTAAATAGACAAGCACGGTGTCACGCGTGCACAAGTAAACATGAACGCATCTCGATCGATGACCGCGGAAACTCGCTGTGAAAACGCCTGGAGTGAGAAAGCGCACTAGCAGCAGTGGGCGAATTGGCTTTCGCGCTGTCTCTCGTCTGCTTCAACGCGAACTAAACGTCGAAAGCACAGCGCATTTGAAGCTACCGGCACTGGGCGCATGCACCTCGTCCCCATCGCAGATCGCATTGAAGATGGGGCCCACGCGGGTGGGCACTTTGCCCACGTCGCAGATCGCTTTTAAGATACGGCGCCCGCGCGGCCGAGCTGTGAGCAGCAGCAACCTTCTGATCTGGAGTCAGAGGCGCTACCGTTGCGCCACTGACTCACGACAAACTTTCAAATCCGCATCTTAGTCCAAGCCAGATGCAGTGTAAGGTTATCTGAAATGTAAGATCGGCGGGCATTCTCAATGCAGTGCAGATGATGCCCGTATCTTATCGCAATAAAGTAACTGAGTAACAGCCAGATGAAGAGCTACAGCGTTACCAGAAAGAAAAAAAGTTTCTGACCCAGACCTGATACGAACTGTGTACACAACCTTCTGATCTGGAGTTAGACGCGCTACCGTTGCTCCACCGAGTCACGACAAAATTCCAAATCTGTATCTTAGTCCAAGCTACAGGCAGTATAGGGTAAGTAGAAATAAACAGGCGGAGCGCGTTCTCAATGTTGTGCAGATGATGACCTTAGCCTATCGCAATAATGTAACCGAGTGACAGCCAGATGAATAGTTACAGCGTTACCAGATTAAAAAAAAAAGTTTCTTTGCCCGGACGCGATTCGAACACGCAAACTTCCGATCTGGAGTCAGACGCGCAACCGTTACGCCATCAAGTCACGAGAAACTTCCAAATGCACGTCTTAGTTCAAGCTACAGGTAGTATATGGTTATGTGAAAAGAAAAATCGGCGCGCCTTCTCAATGCATTGCAGATGATGCCCTTAGCCTGTCGCAATAATCTAGCCGAGTGACATGCAGGTGGAAGAACTTGAACGTTACCAGAAGGAAAAAAAAAAGTTCGCCGACAATTACGTTACTCCAGAAGGCGAAATTGGAGCGCAGCTCTACACCTGTTTCTATGGCGCAATATATTGGCTGTTGCGGACAATCTGTCTCGTGTGGCACGTTGCAAACGGAGCGAAGTGTGGCGCGACTGCCTTCATAATCTCGAGATCGTGAAAGCCAGAGCATGTGTGACGCGTGGGCGCGATTCATGGCAACCGCCACCGACACGCATGGCAGACGACGCGTGCTACTCTGGCGCCATCTCGTAGTATCGTCGCCGGACAACGCGTTTCTTCTCACGCTTTCACATACCCTCCTGCGCTTGTGGCCTTGCGGTACCGCCCACTGTATGCTTTCTATTTCAGTGGCGCCATGATCAGCCAATATATATGTCCACTGCAGGACACAACTGTCTCCATGTGATATCCAATTACGCCTGTCTTGCCCTAGCTGATTCCAACTTGCACCTGCAAATTTCCTAACTTCATCACCCCACCTAGTTTTCTGCCGTCATCGACTGTGCTTCCCTCCTCTTGGTATCCATTCTGTAACTCTAAGGCCTACCGGTTATCCGGTAATGGTCCACCGGCCCACCGGATTCAGTGGCAATGTCTTCCTAGTGATCTCCACCAATTAATAACATTCCCTGACATTTTATAGAACTTTTTTGTCATGTCAGCCGCTTTAGTGATGCTCTGTTTATCGCTAAAAAACACTGGTACGTCATCTGCGTATGTCAGTAGGTTTATTTCACTCCTGTTGACCCGAGAACCTACGATTTCACTTCACGAAATTATCTTTAAACAAAAACGCTATGAGTATGATTCAAATTGCAAAGGTAAGACATGTTACTTGTCTCAAAGAAGATTTAAGAAGTATAGTTTCCGATGTCTTAATATTTTATTCTTAGAAGCTACTTCATCATACCCCATTTTAACACCTTTCTGTCAATATAGATCCAACATTCACATTGTCAAGTGCCAGAAAAAGGATTTATTCGCCACCCTATCGAAGCCCTCTTCCAGATCCGAATGTAGTATTGCGATCTTCTCTGAAAAGGCATCGCAACACTCAAAATTCGTCCGTGCCACGTGAACGTTACTCTAAATAGACCGTCCTTTCTTTCCACACGTCTTATGTGGTCCTACTAGCGTCTGTATGACCGACTGCCGTCGCCTCCCGAGAAGTCTATATGTTGTAGTCCGTATTTGCTAGGCTAATGGAGAGATATGCTCCATCGAAAGTAGAATAAGGGTCGTGGATCTTCCTTAATAATACCACATGACTCTCACGAAATCAATGTGGTAGAACTTGCTTCTCATATGTTTCGGTAATTAAATAATGTAAAATTGTTGGCATTTCATTTTTAAAGCCTTATAAAAAGCGGAACTTATTCCGTCAGGGCCTGCGATTTACTACAGCTAACTCAGCCATTGAAAAATGCCAACATTATAGTAATCCATAAGAACACAGACGTTAAAGAGTTGAAAAATTATAGGCCCACCAGCTGGCTTTTAGTATTGTATAAAATATTGAGCAAGATAATTTCCCTTAGAATCAGGGCAGCACTTGTCTTCAGTCAACCAAGAGAACAGGCTGGCTTCAGGAAGGGATATTCTAGGATGGAAAACAACCATGTCATCAGTGAGGTAATCGAGAAATCTGCGGAGTACAATCAACCTCTCTATATGTCTTTCACTAATTTTGAAAAGTCACTTGATTCTGTAGAGATACCAGCAGTCATAGAAGCAGTGCGTAATCAAGCATTACAAGAAGCAAACTTGAATATCTTGGCAAATATCTACAAAAATTCCACAGCTACATCGGTTCTTTCTAAGAAAAGTAGGAAGTTAGCTGTCAAGAAAGGGGTCACACAAGGACACACAATATCTCTAATGCTATTGACTACATGCTTAGAAGAATTCAAGCTCTTAGATTGGGAAGGCTTAGGAGTTAGGATCAACACCGAATATCTCAGCAACCTTCAATTAGCTGATGACATTGTCCTGTTCAGCAATAATGGGGACAAATTACAACAAATTATTGAGTACTTTAACCGATAAAGTGTAAGATTGGAGTTGAAGACTATTATGCAGGGGGCAAAGATAACGCTCAATAGCATGGCAAGGAAACAAGAATTCAGGATCACCAGTCAGCCTATAGAGCTTGTATTTGTGTACGTTTATCTAGGTCAATTTCTCACAGGGGACCCTAAACATGAGAAGGAAATTTACAAAAGAATAAAATTGGGTTGGAGTGCATAAGGCAGGCATTGTCAAATACGGAGTGGGAGCTTATAACTGTCATTGAAAATAAAAGTGTACAATCATTGCATTCTACCACGGCTAACATATGGGGCAGAAACTTGGAGGTTAAAGGGGCCCTGAGCCACTTTTTATCGAAGTGGAGCAAGCATTTCAAGTGAAAATCGGCTATTTCAGAAATATTTTGCCGCAAGAAGTACTTCAATGCGTTTAGCTGAAGCGTGATTATTATCAATCAAACTCTGCGGCCACCGTGCTCCTGTTCGTTCTTCGATGCCTATCACTGCGAAGGCTAGGGCGGATTGGGGCGGGGCCAGAACGCTCCGCCTTTAGAAATGTCACGGTTGCGCGCAGTTGAAATTTTATTCTGAATGTTATAGTAGACGCCACAACTTCCCATTTTGGTGCCTACGATGCGTTAAACGTAAGCCAAACGCGGTTGTCTTCAGCGATCCGCAGTGCGGTTAGGCAATGGACTCGTGGCGGCACCTCTCGGCGGTCACGGTGTAGCCGACCACAGAGACCAATGGCAGCCGCGTATAGGAAAGTGCTATATTACTAAATAAAGCACACAGAAAAGAGTGAGGATCATTGCTTCTGTTGAAATGAGAGCGTTTGAGAGAAAGGTGACTTCGCGCTCCGTTTGCGATCTCAATGCACCGCGTACGACAGCAAAACTTGGCTCAGATATTCAGAGTAGCGTATGCTACCGGCCGCCTACGTTATTTCACCAAGCCCGAGGGGTGGTTCAGTGCCTCTTTAACAAGAAACTCGAGAAAAATGTAAGAATCGCCCAAAGAGAGATGGAACGAAAAATTATAGGCCTAACGTTAAGAGACAGGAAGAGAGCGATGTGGATCAGAAAGCAAACGGGGATAGCCGATTTCTATTTGCCATTAAGAAAACAAAATGCAGCTGGGCAGGCCATGTTATGCGTAGGATGGATAACCGGTGGACCATTAGAGTTACAGAATGGGTACCAAGAGACGGGAAGCGCAGTCGAGGATGGCAGAAAACTACCGCTTGAAGTTGGGAAATTTTACAGGCACAAGTTGGAATCAGCTAGAGCAAGACAAGGGTAATTGGAGTTCACAGGGAGAGGCCTTCGTCCTGCACTGGACATAAAAATAGATTGATAATGATGATAATTATTATTCAATGATGGCATGGGGATATGGCATGGCGAAACAATTATCATGGGAATGATGGTAACGTATAAAAGATGTCATCGCCTCATCTTAAAAATATTGCTTATCACACTAACGTCGCCAAATGTCTGCCTTATTGAATCTGTACTACATTTAAAAAACTTCGATTACGCAATTTCAAATGTCGTTTCAAAGCCCGTAACCTTTCCTGGATTCACCGGAATGCAGCAACATAAAAATATCGTTTTCGCACATTTCAGAATTTGTGATCCATGGCGTAATGTTTGCTTCTGTGTTTTCGAGTCATTTTATACGTTTCTCAACTCAACGTACACAGTCCACAAAAGTATAATAAAGTTAGTAAAAGGCATAACGCGCTCAACGTGTTCATTTGAACAGTGTACAAAATAGACACAAAGAAACGCTTATAAACACACCTGCAAGGTGGCAACCAAATTGATCGATATTTGGAAATAATGTACTAGGCAAATGTACAAATATAATAGTGCAAAAAAATAAAGCAGAAGCTAATGTAAAGCGATGAATTGCTCGATCATCTCACGTATTTGACATCCGAAGCACTGTTCGTTCAGCCCATATACCAATGACACGTACAAATGGAAACGCTATACAGCTACCACCGATGTGTTATTTTTGTTCTCTTTGCCTATACACGTCGTCTAATGCACCGACATCGCCATCGCCTCGAGAACCATCCTTTTCGACACGCATAGCCAGCTGTCTACTGTTGCATTAGGGCTCATATGTCTCGAGCGATCCAGTGATGAGAAAGGACCGGGATTTGGGCATCTCATCTCGCGTACGCAGTGGCCGGCAATTATCGTACCCGATGTCTCCTCGCTGTCTTGTTTAGGACATTCCCGGTAAGATTGTATCCATAGGGGGCACCACAAAGAACCCTGCTGGCATCCTGCACAACCCGACCGTTTCCGTTGCCGTCTCTGTCATGTCATGGGGGCTATACAAACAGCGATCGATCGACGATAATCGGCGGCCTTGTATATACATAGTGACCTTCGCATCGAGTGCAATCGCACAATGCTTCGGAGCAGGACATACCGGGAGAGACGGTGAATCTGGAAAGGAACCCCAGTTGGTTCTTGTTTTCGAGAAGCCGTTGCCACCGCCACTTTTGTTTCCTGGACTGAGTTTTTGTGCGTGATGGAATGAATGGAAACGTGCAGCAGTGCGAAGTTTTAGTGTACAGTCTCTCCATCACTAAACTCATTGATGCATCCCGAATTGTCAGATTTGAGCCTTTTCTGCTTTTACGAGCATTTGTTGCTCACCTGGCTTTCTCTTTGTTTTTACAGTTTCACGTTTCAGGACTCACTGCATGCTTGAAATATGGCCTCACTTCTAATGACCAGCGAGTAAGTATATGGCCGTGAGAATAACCACTTCAACCACTCCATGAGAAGAACCACCTCTTTTTGAGGTAGAGCTCTAAAATTCTAGACATGTTTTTTTGGTTTTGTGGACACTTTATTTCCAAGGTTTTCCCTCTCTTACATTTTATTGGAAAAGACAAGTCAAGTGCGACATCTTGCGCATCAGGAACATTTTAGCACTTTGGCTACCGTAGAAAAGTTGCGGTAGACAAGTATCGTTACGTCCAGCACAGGAACTGTTTATTGTACTCCGTATATTCACACTTTTTTCTTTCCATCTTGAGTACGAACAGCCCATTGCTGCATACCAACGACTTGTCCGTAGCCATGAGACTTTTCGGTACTCTTGAACGTGGATGTTGAACATTTTGCGAAGTACGCAAGTTGTGTATTGCAGGAACGTTAGTGCACTGTTTATGCGAATAGATGACACGTGTTTTACCGAAACTTGTCGCTCGAATGAACAGGGCCATCTTCATGACCAAGAGGCAATAATGCCATGTTTTCAAAGGACTGGTGATAACATGGCAGTGCTGTGTTGTGTCAAATTCTTCCTTCCTTCAATCTTTTTATTTGCTTTGTCGAAATGGAACTACATTGCGTTGTTGCTCATAGCTGCACAATAATAGCGGGTGTTTCACGAAATGCGTTCGAAAGCTTTTAAGAGTAGCGAAGAGGAATTAAATATTCGATTTATCTCTATTGCTTAAGAAAGAGTCATAGATTGTAAAATAAATCAATGTAGTGAATAGACGAGCAAATTTGCAAATTAGACCTATTTACCTGTTCACCAGAAATGTCACGTGATTTATTCCAGTGGACGACTACAGTCGCGCCGTCCGAGGAGCTCATAACTGTTTTAAAAAATCCGAGAAGTCGACGCTGATGATATGTGCAGTGCGATGCATTGCGGTGAATTCTACACAGAAAAGGGACATTGAACAGCAGAAGAGCGCTACTGTGACACCATAGAAGACGCCTATGAGTGTCTTGATTTATTCCGTCTCACAGACGGACGAGCCTCGTGTAAGCGTCTTTATGAAGCTGCGATTGCAATCGCTTCTTGGATGCTGACGGTGAGGCGCCAGCAGCACGTAACTCATGGACATCTACTATTTTCGTCGTACTACCTCTCTTCTGCTATGCGGTTTCGCTTTTCTGTGGGACATTGGCCGGAATTCGTCACGCTGTCCAAAATTTGCAGCGTCAAGTTTTCGCATTTCTGAAAACGGTTACGAACTCCTCTGTTAGCGCGCTTCGAGCCTTCCATTAAGATAAGCCACGCAGCCCTTTCAGTAAAAACGTTATTCAGTGTAATTGCTTCATGGGTCGAAAAATTCGACGACCGTTCGGCGTTACGGCACCAAAATTCCAGTGACCAATGAGCATGCGCAAAACATTTCGGCGCGACCGTGAGACCACACTGATAGTGCCAGATGCCACGGGCTCCCGAGTTTATACGCTCAAGAAGACCAAGGGAATAGTAGCCTACGAAGCCACTAAAAAAAGGAAAAAAAAGTCTGTCGACTTTTCAGACACATTAAATGGCATGGTGAATGATTAGAGGTGATGAGTTCAGTTGTTAATATAAGGTAAATTACGTGAATCAAAAGGTGAATTAAGTGAAGTAATGTGAACTATAGAGAATCTGAAGTGAAAAAGTAAATCAAATGTGAAATATGTGTGTACCATATATACAGCGACCAATCATGGAGCGTAATCAGGAGCGTAATGAAAAAAATGCGGCAGCTTGCAATAGTGGTGTAAGGCTGAAGAAACAGCGTAGCTGGGGGTCCACCAAGGTTTACGAAGTTTTGCTATGTTTTTGATATGTATTACTATGTTATGCCAAGATTTTACCAAGTTTAGCTATTTAGTGCTATGTCATGCTAATTTTTACCGAGTTTTTGTTATTTATTGCTATGTTATGCTAAGAATTTAACGAAGTTCTGCGTTATAATGCTGTGTTACCTTCATCTCTCCGGGGTTGGTTTCGGCGAGAAACGCTTCGCGCAACACTTCCACGGTGACATTGCGCTTCCCTAAGTCTCGAACCAAGTTCAGAGTAGACATGTTGGCGTCAAACCACAGCTCATCGCAGGCGCGGCAGCCTAGACCAAACTCGACGTTCAAGAACTCTAGCTGAAATCGCCCGTCCACGCCACCCATGGACTTGTAGGTTTGAAGCTGGCAGTTACACATGACAGAGTAGCCAGGATCACTTTCACGGCTCTTCTTTCCCGGGGGTTATGTACTTCTTCGGTCGTCCCATGTTTCTAGGTAGCGCAAACGATGTGCTAGGCGCAGAGACACTAGGCAATGCGCCGCCGTCGCGGCGTCACAGAGCTTTATACGAAGGCCGTGAACGAATCGGCGCGCAGTGATGTCATGGCTTTTTTTTCTTCATCTGTGGAAGCTTGGCTAAGTACGTGTAGCGGCGGTGCAGCGTGTGTGCGGCCGGGCACAGACATGCCAGGTGGTTGCTAGGCGACGCATAGTGACGTCAGAGGTAGGCGCAGCTGCGAGCGAGGCGGAGCTGTGCCAAGTTGATGTTAGGCAACGCAGTGCCGTCATAGCTTGGCGGAGTTTCTGCGAACGATTTGTAGCCGAGCCTCCAGCTTAAACAGCTACGCTGTCAAAAGGCAGGTCACTCTTCGTCAGCTTCCTCGCTTTTATAATTAAAACACAATTTTCAGTGAGTTCATATTGATGAGAGAAGATAAGGCAGCCATTTTCCTTTATTCTTTTTTACCCTCGTTTAATGTATTCTGTCAAGGTGCTTTCGCAGCGACATAATATTATAAAATACTTTTAGCATTTGGTGCGGGCGGAGTAGCGGAGAGTGAGTGGAGAGGAGGAGCGCCCCCTGGCGTGTGAGGGCGCTCGCATCGCGGGAACTCTAGGGTGCCTCGATGCCCAGCGCACCCGAGGCACCCTAGGGAACTCGGCGGAGCTACCGCGTGTGGGGAGAGAGTGTAGGAGAGGGTAGGTATAGTGCTTCGCCGCTCCTTCTCTCGCCGTTCGCTCTCTCTCCTCCCTGCGCCCCACTCCCCGTTCGCTCGCTCGCACGTATATATAAATGGAACGAAGCGCGCGCCTCACACTTGTATTGTCCTAATGCGTGTTCTGGTGCGTCTGCGTGCGCGGCCGCTTGAGCAGAGAGGTGTCGAGCGTCAGGAGCGCGTCCACCATCTCCAGCGTCTTGGGCATGGCCCCTTCGGCTCCGCTGAGCTCCTCGTCTTCGGGGGCGTCTTCCAGCCACAGAATGACATGCACGTGCGCGCTGCCGCGCTGCTGAAACTCGACTCGCTTGAAGTAGTATCTATGTTATTCAAGTTTTTCGAAGAGTACGGCTACACGTATATGATAAAACAGGTTTGTTTTTAGCTATAACTGTTCTTATACCTAGAGTCGGCGTTGCTGCAATAGTAAGAACTAATCTGTTCTCCAAGACATTGCTGCGTTCATTACCAAAGCTAGGATATTTTCACAAAGAAAGCAATTGAAATTTACAAATATCACAAACCTTTACTTGACTTTAAAGCATCTCACCTTTGATATTTTTCTCTACCGTTTTGTGACTATGCAATTTCTTCATACACTCGTCGTGGCCAATGATCTTTTTATGCCGTTCACATTTTATCGAAATAGTCGTTCTCAGCTGTGTGAAAATAAGTTCATTGCATCTCCAGCGCTGAAATTGCAACGTTCGTCCTAAGCAAACTTTGAAGGAAACCATTTATCAAAACTAAGAATACGAGCCTGCACTGCTTGTCTTACCTGGTCCACAATTTTCCGGTCTCGCCAAGAGACAAAAAAGTGCTTGAATGAAGCGCTGACAACTTATTTGTTCGAAAGACAAGACGAGGGCTTTCATGTGTGCTCACAGAAGCTCACAGCAGTCGAAAAATGTTTGTACTTTGCTATAGCTTATGAGCAGTTTTCACTGGTGAGATGTCCACGGTGACGCTCAAGAAAAATTCGTGGGTGCGTCTCGTGATGTTAGCTACCGTGCTGTACACTAGGTAGAGAACGCAACGATCTATTTGATCTGCACTGACTTACAAAAAGAGCAGCCACATTTTACATGGCAGATTTTGAGAGGGAGCAGACATGAAAACAAAGAACTGAACTGTGTAGTCATCACAAGGCTACAGTAATTACATCATAATTGAAAAAAAACACTTTTCAATGTCATATCATGCTTGAGTTTGCATAAAAATACGAAGACTGACATTTCAATGATGAAAAAGCACATTTCATTGCCATGAAATAACACAAAGTGTAGTGACAAACATGAGCGCCGGCAAAATTTAGTTTTTTTTAAAGATGTCTTAATATAGTTATTAAAATATATTTAAATATAGTGTATTTAAATTATGTTGTCTGAGCTAAAACTTCAGTTTCACTTTGATGACAGAATAGCTTACATCGACTTCTACATTTCATGCGAGCAAGTGAAGCATGCTCTGTGCAGGGATTGTAATGTGCAAAGCAAATGCCCCAAAAATTGACGTTTTCATGCAGTACATAATTCGAAACTCTGGTCTCGTTTCACGAGAAGTTACATGATTCGATGGTAAATACACACAATACTTAATCTCCACAAGTGATAAAGTAGGGCTGCAAATTTGAAAGGTATTAGGTCCATAAAAGAAGCAATGGTGCTGCACTCTGTGAGGGAGAAAATATTCGGAATTTACAGCAGGGCGATAAGCGAATACTATGCAATAATAAAGACTCTGCGAACAACCTCTCACGGCCGCTCGAAGTTATGCTGATGCTCTGTCTAAGTATTTCATTTTTTCACAAACAAATAGAGACCGCAAAAGAAATTGAGCATCTTAAAATTGCTTAAGCGTTACATTGTGGCGGTATACAACACTTTGAAAATTGAAAAACAATAAAGTGTAGGCCCGCAGGGCGTTTATGTTGGTTTGGAGATGGGAATATATCAAGTTTTATTGCTCAGGAATACCAATCAGAGTATGTGGCATCGCGGTTAATACATATCACAGAGAAACCTATGGCTGAACAGCCTAGGAATATGGTGCGCTTACATATACGGTGGCGCTTACATATAAAAACCTGGTAAAGCAATGTACTCGTAATTGAATTGGCGCTTACTCTATCATTTTTTTCGTATTTCGGTGCTACCACGCATTCTGGGAGCGCTTGTGTCATGGGTCTCCGCTTTGCAGCTTATAATATACGTTATATTATATGTGAAACAAAAATGTATGAGACATATCAGGACTATGAACTAGCGGAATAAGAAAAAGTGTAAAGCGAAACACGCGCTACAATTTGAACTTGCATAAAAATAATCATAGAGATATTGTTTTACTCTTTCGCATGATGGTTCCAGCGAGTGATTCAAAGGGGAAAGCAAATAGTGTCTAAACAATGAAGTCCAGTCTAGTGTTGCTATCAGCCGAAACTTTTTCAATTCTTATGCATTACTTCGAGAAATACCCAGAGCGACAAGCAGTAAAGATAGCATCTCTTCAGTAAGCAGTGTTTTCTTCTCTCCTCCTATGGCGCTAGCGAAAAGGAAATTAAGAAAAACAGAACACCTGGAAATATAACGGGCTAGTTCATTCGGGAACGTCTTAAGAAAGTAAACCTTTTCTGATGGGATTACAATACCGGCCAATGCGTGGAAGACCCACAGCAATGTTATTCCCTAGCTGATGATCATAACTCTTTCGACATCATTCTTAAAAAAAAGCATGCAGCGGGTGTGCAGGCAAAAAGATCTGTGGCGCAATTAACAAGCACTCAGGCAAGAACCAGCGATTACGACAGGGCTAGCTAAATACCTCAATGTTCTTTTGTGCTCGACGGCTGTTGTTCCCCCTTCCTATTCTCCTGTCGGTTGCGAAATCCGGCGCTTCGGATGTCTTGTTTCCGCAGCTTCTTTTGTTCTAGGCGTATATAAACCGAAGATATGAAACGCGAGACCCGGGTCTTGATGCTATATGCTATATATTCGTTTCGCGTGATCTTCTGAGGCCCTTGATCCCTTCCCACACACCGCACGAGATCCTACGTTCTCACGCCTTTGTTATCTTCTGTTGCGATGACACTTTCTCTGCAAACTTTCAGGCCAGACTTATTTCCACTCTTCTGGAGTTGCGGTAGGTTTTCCTTGTGCTCTGGTGAAAGATAAACCACTTTGCGCAACATCCCGTTCCTGCAATTTCTGGTGAATTGTATCTTCCTTACGCACGAGTTTGTGTGGTCTTCTGTTTTCACTGCGCCGCAATTTTGGTCTTTACCATAAATTAGTCTTTTGTCTACCTGCGTTTCTAATGCGAGAAAAGCTTAGTTTCCGCCCTTGTTCGAGAGGGAAGGGGCGATACACACTTCAGCGACAAGACCGTGGGTGATGCATCATCTAGGACATCGTTCGTATCTTTTCCTGCACTTTTCACAGTTCTCATGACAGCCATTCTGTTTTCTGTTGATGTTAAAGCACTTATCATTCGGAGATGGATGCACGATTGGAATTTCGCGGCAGAACGATCACCTTTAACGGCCACATTCCCCGATCATGTTCTGCAATGCACAAGGTGCACGCCAATGCGAAAAATTGCAGCGATTGCCGAACGGAGTTTGTACGATGTCTGCCGCACATCATGCCTTTGCGCAAAATGTACTCCAACATGTTGCTCATGTCAGACACAAAGAAATGGGTAGTTTTGGGGAACCGTAAACCTGCACAGATTGAAATTCCTCTTACAGCCATAGCAGCAATAATTCGCCGCTACTGCTTTGCTGCAACGCCAAGAAAATGAACAGCCGATCATAATGATAGAACCATCATTCATATTTTAACGCGATAGCGTTAAGGACCCCGTGTCGCAGAAAATCCGGCATCGGCGCCGGCGTGGATGTTGTTGTCCGTGGCAGAGAAAATCATCCACCAACCACCCCATCGCGTTCCACTCTTAAAGGTGAAGCTTAATTAAGCATCCTCCAATTTTTTTCTTGCCCTTTGTGAAATCTGGTTTAAATTGCATGCAACTTTGTATCTGCTGCTATTATGCGCCTTACCCGAACTCCTGGCTTCTCTCTTACTGGTCTAGCAGTATCATCCCAAGTGTACTGCGAAGATTCTCTAGGTTGTTTGCTAGAGCAACCAGGGTGTGAGGACACTTTTGAAATACAATTTCCTTCAAAAAATTGCCATTCTCACTTGTATGTTTTTATTTAAACAAATGCCCTCCTCGACACCGGACAAAGAATCATGGCTCTACCTTGTGTCATTCGAAAGTTATAAGTTAATTTCTAGCATAGAGAATAACTTGTGAACCCAAAACTGAAAATTTTCGGTCATACATTTGTAATAATATTGTGTAAGTTGTCTTATTTGATGCTTCATTCGATGATGTGCGAAACCTAAGATTTTACAAAAAATATGGTAATATTTTACATAAGGTTCACATAAGAGAGCGCTTGAGTGACCTGATTTGGCAATACCCGTAGGTATTGTCTCTGTCCCAGAAGCGCTGGAAATGAAAGTGGATAGAAGCATTGACTGGTCAGCTGTCCAAATAAGCAAGAGACGGTTGAGAGTATTGATGTGAAAAAACAAGAAAACAGATTGATATAGCCAGAGTCGCTACAGGCACTGGTAACTGTACAAACTATATATATGTATATATATATATATATATATATATATATATATATATATATATTTAACAAAGAAACTATTAAACAAAGAGGTCCAAATGTCAGCTTGCGATAGATGTACAACCTGCTTAGATCAAGCAGCCTAGGTGAAGATTTGGTACCCCCCCCCCCCCCCCGTCATAGTAGGACGCAATTCAAACGCATATAAGCATCATTGGCAAAGGTCCCCAAAAAACATGTATGGCAGCCTGCTAATCCTTCATTTCTGCCCCTTTGATCCTATTTGCCATTTTAGCAGCGGGCACCATACAACTTTAGGTGTCGTGCGACAAATTAAAATTGAACCTAGTTCATTCAGTGTTAAATTTGCCATATGAAGAACCACTCTCACCTGATGAAGGCATCTTGCCAGTCGTCTGATGGAGCAATGCAACTCAGAAAAAATGTGATGTGATAAACCGGTAAAACATGACAAGAAGAATTGTCAACAAGAGCCTTGTTACAAGCGCAATGACAGTTAGTCTTCTGTCACTTTGTTTTCATGCGTATACTGCATTTATCGAAACCATTAAAAACAATGCAATCGCAAGTTCATTAAGAGCAGTTGCCAGAAGCGCTTCGGGCACTGCGGCGCGTGGAAGATAAAGTTAAGGACATAAAACTTATGAAAGCAATATTTATAACTTCTGGATCTAGTCATGCGCTGCAGTGCCCTGAAAACATTATTTCGCTGAACAGAAGTTTCATGAAAGAAAAGCCATTGTGCATGATGATACAGTTATTGTTTCTGACTATTCGTTTTTTTTTAAGTTTTTACAGTGTGGTCACATATTTTTTTCTCCTTGGTAATAATTTCTGTTTCGGCTTCTCGTTTTGTCTCATCAGCTAACCAAAATTATCTATGGATGCTGCAGCTACCAGTGGCACCTAGATTTCATGGCCTATATATTTTTTTAACTTTGGGGTTTTTCATGCCTGAACCAGAAAATAAGCATGCCGCAGTAGGAGACTTCAGATAAATTTGGACCCGGTGGGTTTTTTTTAAACGCACCCAACTCGGAGTAGATTAGGGATTTTTCACTCCGCCTTTTAGGAACACCGTCGCCGGAATTGAGCCACTGACTTCAAGCTCAGGGGCGCGACACCATTGCCAGTGATCTATCACGGTGGGTATTTCATCGTTTATTGACATACTATATTTGTTATTTGCCATTTACTTGTTCTCATGAAAAAAATGCATTTGGCTTTGCTGCTAGGGACGCGAATGCTGCAACTGAGTGAAGACAGATAAATCATTTTCCATGGTGAGGAAACACGTGATCCTGAATCTATAAACGACTGAGTCAGAGGGAGCTTAACAATTGGCTGCTTAGCTGTTTTCCTTGAATTGGCAGAGTTTTTTTTTCTTCCAAATATTCCTCACTGATTTAATCATAACTCCGCATCTTGCAAAGTACCTTCCATCACAAAAAATCTCACAGCAACTGGTTGGTAGAGTTACCTGCATAATGGCTCCGCGTGATGAAATCAGCGATACCTTACGGTAGATATGCCCTCTTCACCAACATGTCTTCACCATCGTGGACTAGTCCCCACACCATTATTTCTTTGAGCCTAATGCTCACGCCAATGCTGCTACTACGTTCATTATGTCTTTTGATGTAGATCGTGCGTCTGTGATCCTACGATGCTACTGCAACGTCATTCATGTTGACATAACGCTCTTCTAGCAAAAAAAAGTACGCAAATACCCTCGGAAAGCGTTTCTCAAAGTCGACTGATAGCTTCCCGGTAGAGCCGCTCAGGTTTGCTGCACGGTGGGACTCTTGTGTATTAACTCTGCAGGATAATGCTGTAAGGCGTGTATTGGCTGTTACGTATGGGCATGCCGGAGTGAATTCGGCAGGTAGTATTTAACCTCACCGTACCCTGTAATGAGATACACGCCCAGGTACTGATGTTTCCTGAAACTGTAGTTGTACTCTCGAATACAAGTTGTTGGCCCGCGTCTTCGGTAGTGTCGCGGGTGCTACCATGTGGTTGTTTTGTTGATCCGTCGTCCACGCAACTGGGCTGCAGCATTGCACGTCATGTTACACAGAGCCAAAATACATGTTGGGTGCACGCCGTGCCAGTTTTATGTTATGTTGTGCCGCACGTGGGTGTCGGTAGGCGGCCTGCGCGGCGTGAATATTAAATTTAACAATTTCGGGGTAATTGTTTAGTTCGCTTTCTCTTTCGGTGACTCGGCGCCAGAAAATGTTTTATGGAACCAAGCTATTTTACTTCCGCTAGTATACGTAGGATTTTGAATTTTGCCAAGATGTACCCGATACTTACCTGGATGCATTAATGTATAATTTTACCCTGAGGTAGCAGGGAAGCAACTGAATTTTTTATAAATATTGTAAGCGGAGTGCAACTATTGTTTATGGCAGAAAAAGTATGTGGGAGTAGCAAAAACACGCCGATCCCATTTGTTGGATGACTGTTTTGAGGTGCGTTGGAATTTCCTTTTATAATAAAAAGTAAAAGTAAATAAAAGTAAAGGAAGTAAAAAAAAGTGAAAACTGACCTACGAAGAGCAGCTTTTACTTACCGCTTCCTTGATCAGTTTGATGATGAAAAAATAAACATTATTATTATGTTACCACAGACCTACAAAATCAGCCTACTGCGCCTTAGGGGCCTACAGGAACCTGAGGAGGCGGAAACGTCGAAACTACAGGCTGGTGCCAGAAGTCAGCATTACCAGGAGGATGTCAGGTCACTGTACGTGTCGTTGAGATGCTTCGCGTATTGAAGAAAAAATACACACTGGCTGCTCGATTGCAACGGAAGCCCGACTGTGCTAACAAGGTGCCCCGAGGGAGATGCTGACTGGCCATGACAAGTGCTGTCATCACCGGCAGAAGAGAAGAAAGCTTGGTGCCGCCGCTGTGGGACATCGCTAAATTGGAATGCAGGGAGTGCTCTAACACTTGACGGCATCTGCAGTTGCCAGAAACGAAGCGCTTTACTACCATCAATGCTTGAAGGTTCAAGAAAAATACAACCACAGGGGATGAAATAGCTTATTAAAGTTGAAACGACGAGGTTGTTTATTTCATTTAAAACTTGTATAAATGGTTGAATACAATTGAGGAATAAGCACACGCTTTTATTTGTCTTTAGCAGAGAAAATCCCCTTCTCTTGCAGGGAATTTTCATCTCGTGAAAATGAAGATGTATATTAGCATGTAAGTATAGGCTGATGATGATTATGATAATATTAGTACGAAAGGGCATTGCGGAAGGTAGGCTAAAGACTCAGCAGTGTTGTTCGTGCCAATGCGAAATCCGCAAATCAATAAACAAACTGTTCCACAGTTTTATCACTGGCAATGGAGCATTCTGTGTGTTCACTGCAGCACTGGCTGCACTTTTTGATCATTTTCCAGCGCGCTCATTAGGAGATGCTACTGCTTTAAATCAATACTGCTGAATATGACATAGATACTTTGCAAACATATTTAGATAAGGTAGCGAACAGGTGTAAAAAGTGGAACATGAATTTAAATATGAAAAAGTGCAGTAGCATATGTTTTTCCAGAAAATTATCCAAATTTCAGCACCGATATAACATCAATGGCACGCTTATCGCCATACAATCGGAATACAAGTATCTAGGAGTCTATTTCACCGAATCACTCACTTGGCATAAACAGATTGACACTGTCATAGCAAAAGCTAGTAGGATGTTACATTTTATTCGCAGAAATTTCAAACAGGCAACGCGCGAAGTTAAAGAAACTTTATACTTCTTACATGTCAGAAGAATACTTGATTAGTAGTAGTAGTAGTAAAACTTTATAATATTCAGAAACCGGACAGGCTCCTACCCCAGTCCACAGAGGGTGTAGGGGGTTAAAGACGAAGTTTGTCCAGCAGGGTGGTGCCCCTATTCCAAGGCCCCACTAGCACGGGCCATCCGCTCAGCTCGTTGTCTCAGTCGTAGCTGATCTTCCAGGACCGGGCTAGACAGCAGCGCCACCCATTCGTTCCACGTGCCGTTTAATTAAGCCTTTGCAAGATGGGATCCCTATCAAGATTACCTCATTAATAGACTGGAAAAACTACAGAACCAAGCAGTAAGGTTTGTTTGAAATATTTACAGCCCGTACTCTAGCGTTTCGGAAATGAAGGCCAGTTTAGGATGGGATCTGCTACATATGCGCAGGCAGAAGTTAAGGGTCAAACTATTGCACCGAATACATAACACTGAGACAGGCATCAATCACTATATCTATCTTCGGGAACCAGATTACATATCGACTCGCTGTAATAACAACAAAAAGATCTCAGCCTATAACTGCAGAACAAACACGTTATATTACTCTTTTTTCCCCAAATCAATTAGACAATGAAATGCTTTATCAAATAATATAGTAAATGTGTCAAAGGACGAACTATTATATTCAATGATGTAACACTTGTAAAACACTCTTTTAAAACAAATGTATTTGCTATATATCTTGAAAACCTGCTTGTTTCACATTACTTGTACGTCTCTCTCTCTAAATGCTATTGTAGTGCTTCTGTTTGTGAGCATATCTGTGCAAAAGCATTTCTGTATTACTGGTTATGTTTTCTTCCCCCCTACGTAATGCCTTTATGGCGATGTAGGCACTCTGTAAACAAATAAAAAAATAAATACCACGTGTTTGTGTCGCATTACTTCATTTCCATTCTACAAGTCGCCTGTTCGTTCATATGCGCCTTTTAATAGCTAGCTTACCTGTTTTAATGAAGAATTACGCATAAACGTTTCAGCTTTGGCCTGCAAACAATTTATTGCTGCGATTTTACTGATTCCGGCGTTTCTCAAATTGAGGGTCGGGCGTGGGAGGAGGCAGGCCTGCCCGTGATAAATATAGCACGGCTGTCAACAACCACCAATTTGCAGCCTCACAACAAAATTACAACCTAAATACAGCGAAAGAAACACTTGTGGTAAAACCGGTAATAATTTTCTTGTGGAGAATGAATAGCCCGACAGACGCCAGACAAACCACAAGACCCGACCCCGGTGCCATCAGGAAAGTGCAAGCTTCCGAGCGCGACGATTAGAAATAGTTCGGGAAAGCGGCGAGGCAGAAGCACTTTGCGGTCGGCTCCTAAACTGCGGCCCTGCTGACTTTTCTCTAACTTTTGTTCGACCAGCTTTGCGCTCTTTTCTGCCTCGTGCATTCTCGAGGTCCGCGTAAATTGTCTCACATTTCTAACCTTTCGGTTTCTTGTCACAGATATAT
This sequence comes from Dermacentor silvarum, assembly GCF_013339745.2. Lineage (NCBI taxonomy): Eukaryota > Metazoa > Arthropoda > Arachnida > Ixodida > Ixodidae > Dermacentor > Dermacentor silvarum. Next base: position 48,120,054 of record NC_051160.1, read on the forward strand.
TAAGTGGCTCCGTTTGTCTTTCACTGTTCTCTAACTGGAATGACCCTTTTTTTTATTGTTCCTTTAGGCTGATTCTCGTTGTGCGAAAAGCACTCGTTTGCAGTTGTCAAATGTTTCGCTGCGGTATTTGGCACAAGACTTTAGTGCTAGAACTAATATTGGTGCTTAATAATAAATAAAAGCATTGCGGAAAGCACCCTTCCGAGTGTCGTTGCCTACTAAATATTATTTTTTTTCACACATTTACACTACCTCATCAAGCGAAAACAAAACAGAGAATGAACCGGGATCCTGCGCTCAAATCGTTGAGAGAGTTGTAAGTTAGCGCTACATCCCGCCTCGTTGTCACCTGTGTGCCCAAGTGTCCTTGTCTGTGAGCACATTCGACCACAAAATTTATTAGAGAACGGCCCTGCTGCAAACATTAATCTCTGCCCAGTTAAGGCAGAACACTTCAAATTTAAGGCTCTAGCGTACGTCACAAGTGCTACTTGCTACACATAGAAACTAATTATTCAAGGCTATGTGCACATTATTCGTGGTGATTCACCTTTTTTTTCCTGTCAGGCGCCCGAAACATCTGCGCCTGACAGTACTTTCAATGTCCCACCAAATAGCCCAACGGAATGTCTTAGTTTGGTTCAATACTTTTATTCTAATACAAAACAGAACACAACGAAGTCGTAGTCCCCATAGTTCTTTCTCCATGGAAGACCTAATGCTAGCACTGACTGTATATTTGTGTTCATTATATTGTGTTCATTTACTGTAGCTTGCAATCGTTGCCTTCACTTGTCACGAAGTCGTCTTCATTTCTTTTCAAGGTTTGTTTACTCTGAATGCCCTGAAGACAAGAGCAGTGATATGTAGGAATACTTGCAAACGGAGGTCCTACGGTTTCACTCTACTAGAGGAATCTACTATATCATCGCAAAAAGAATGTAAAGTATGAACAAACAATAAAGACACAATATCTTATCAGTTGAAAACTGCACCGAAAATTGCAGTGGTGGCAATGAAGCTATTCATGAGAGCCGAGTAATGAAACTCTAATTATGAAGGTTTTATCATGCAAAGGAAGCAATTTTACCTTTATCAAACAGGGTGACCTCTAGTGCTAAGGCAGAGGAATATATAACAACGAAATGCACAGGGTGAATGTCTTCGGCTTCCTTAGAGTCATAACCATGTTTACGGTGCATAACCAAACAGACTTATTCCACGTCTATTAGAATTTTTATACGTTAGCAGAACGTCGACAACTGGCTCGGTTAAAAAATTTTCTACTTGTCAGAAAAATAAAATAAACATAGATATAACACATTACATAACTCAGCACCGAGGAGGAATTCTCAGATGAATAAATGAACATGCGTATGAAGGACGGCAACAGAGTATCAGTGTATATGCCAATTCAATTTTTTCCAAAAATAACTCGACAATGGAATTCATTGCCACTATCACTGCTCCAATGTAGCTCTGTAGAAAATTATGAGGAAGGGCTCAAGGAATTCTTTTTGCAGTCTGTTTACAAAGTTCATATAATTTTACCGTGTTCATATTGCGTTAACTAAAAATTTAAATACTGATTGTACTGTGCAAATTGATGTAATCATTACTTTACAAAGCTGATATTATTTTTTCATGTTCATGTTTTGTTCACTAAAAATTATGTACTGATTTCGTTACTGTACCACTTGAATTGCTGTTGAATATTGTAAAATTGACGTATTAATTGGGATGATGTACAATTGAATTACTCTACTTGTAAATTACAGCTGAATTGCCTACTTCATATAAGGATGTATGAGCGATTTCTAATAATAATACTGAAGCACACCCCTGTCACACCCTGAGGGCCAACAGTATAGTTGAATAAAAAAAAACGTGAACGCCTTGGGCGAGATATCGCACAAACCGCTCAAGCGCTAAAACTAACGAAATTATTTAAACAGAAAAGCTTACTAAAATTATTGATGCAGCGTTTTGAACACATAAGGTAAACGTAAGGATGAGTCACGAACATTTATGCCTGCTTGGACAATTTCAAAGCTCTCATTTTATCAGAAAAACGGGTAGGAAGCAACACAGGCGATCACGCACTAGGAATTGCTTCAACAATGCGCTATCCAAAACTCTTTTCTCATTAGTTTTCAAGTGTCTCTCACGACGCTCAATAGGCGTAAAGAAAGTGACAGGTCTTTTGCTGTAGAGTGTCTATTTTTGCGATTTAATTACCTTTAGGCATATACCACCTGGAGCACCTGACCAAGGCGGCGGTCACTCCGGTGACGCGGCAGAGGGTGCCTAAGTGATGCCTAGGATTTCTCTCAATGTGAAGAGAAAAAAAGTTAAATTAGTCAGGAATAAACAGGACAACCTAGATGCAGTGTGGGTCAAAGCAGACCAATTCGGGCTGGTGTTTGCAAACAAATATGCAGATTTTGAACAGCAAGATGAAGACAACATAGAGGTAATGAATGAAACCGTAACTAGGCGGTTCTCAGAAGTAGCTATTGAAGTGGGGGTAACTCACCAAACCAACTAGTAGGTAAGCTCTCCTAAGTAACAAAGTAGTAACAAATGAACTAATGAAGAAATGACAAAGCATGAAAGTGTCCAACTCAAGAGATCATATAGAATTCGTTGGACTGTCAAAACGGATCAACAAGAAGAAAGTAAGAAATATTTAAAGTTATAACGTGTCAAAGTTTCAGGAAGCAAGGCAAGATTTATGCACTGAAAGTTAAGCAGGGTAATACAATCAGCAATTTCGATGACATAGTAAAAGCAGCGGAAGAATTATATACTGACCTGTACAGTGCCCGGAACAGCCAAGCTACTTTCATTCGAAGTAGTGATGAACGGGATACAGAGGCTTCTTCTATACCTAGCGAAGAAGTTAGAAGGACCTTGCAAGACATGACCTGGGAAAGCGGCTGAAGAAGATAGAATAACAGTCGACTTATGAAACGACGGAGGAGATATCATGCTTGAAAAGGCTGCGGCCCTTTATACGCACTGCCTCACGGCTTCATTTGTGCCACGGAACGGGAAGAATACCAACAATAAACTTCTCCATAAAAAGTAAGACGTTAAAGAATTAAAAATTGTAGGCTCTTTAGCTTGCTTTCAGTATTGTATAAAATAATCACCAAGATAATTTCGAAAAGAATCAGGGCAACACTTGACTTCAATGAACCAAGCGAACAGGTTGGCATCAGGAAAGGATATTGTACGAAGGATCACATCCATATCATCAGTCAGGTAGTCGAGAAATCTGCGGAGCAGAATGAACCCCTCTATATGGCTTTCATAGATTCTGAAAATGCATTTGATTCAGTAGAGATACCAGCAGTCATAGAAGCATTGCATAATCACGGAGTACAGGTGGAATATGTAAATATCTACAAAGATTCCAGTGCTACATTGCTTCTCCACAATAAAAGTAGAAAATTACATATCAAGAAAGGGGTCATGCAAGGAGACACATTCTCTCCCTTGCTTAGAAGTATTCAAGCTCTTCGGCTGGGAAGGCTAAGGAGTGATGAACAAAGGCGAATATCTCAGCAATGTTTGGTTTGCAGCTGTCATCGTCGTTTTCAGCAACAATGGGGATGAACAAGAACAAATGATTGAGGACTTTAACCAAGAAAGTGTAAGAGTAAGGTTAGAGATTAACATGCAGAAGACTAAGATAATGTTAACTTGCCTGGCAAGGCAACAAGAATTCAGGATCGCCAGTCAGCCTCTAGAGTCTGTAAAGGAGTACGTTTATATAGGTCAATTACTCACAGAGGACCCTGATCATCAGAAGGAAATTTACAGAACTGTACAATTAGGTTGTAGTGCATATGACAGGCATTGCCCAGTCTTTACTGGGAGCTTACAACTGTCGCTGAAAAGAAAAGGGAAAAATCAATGCATGCTACCGGTGCTAACGTATAGGGCAGAACCTTGGAGGTTAACAAAGTAGCTCGAGAACAAGTTAAGGAGCGCACAAAGAGCGATGGAGCGAAAAATGCTAGGCCACATGTTAAAAGATAGCAAAATAGCGGTGTAGATCAGAGAGTAAACGGGGTTGGCCCATATCTAATTCAAACTAAGAGAAAAAGATGCAGCTGGGCAGGCCATGTAACGCTTAGGATGGTTAACCGGTGGACCATTAGAGTTCCAGAATGGGTACCAAGAGGACTGAAGCGCAGTCAAGGACGGCAGAAAACTAGGTGGGATGATGAAGCTAGGAAATTTGCAGGCGCAAGTTGGAATCAGCAAGCGCAAGACAGGGGTAATTGGATATCTCTGGGAGAGGCCTTCGTCCTTCAGTGGACATAAATATAGGCTGATGATGATGCTGATGATCTCTGAATTTGTCAAATTTAACTTCCAATGCATTTCTTGACTTCGAGAAAAAGTATTTCAGGAAAAGTTAAGGACAAGGTTGTCGTCATTATTAGGAGAGATAGAAACAGAAAAATCGGGATAGCAAACCTCTTGCACCTGATATTGCGTACCCCTCCTTCGGGGAAGAGGATATTCTTAATCGAAAAATAAATAACACTAGAATTTTGCGTGCCATATTTTTTTCTTCAATACGCAAGCAGTTTCAGTGGGATAAGGTCTCTGCCGTCAGAGCACATTCTCCGTTTGCGGAATGGAAATGACAGTGCTTGAAGGGAAAACAGAGCCTTAGCCGAAAGACTCTTATGAAGTACTGTGCCCACCACTACACCTATAATAAACGAAGAGTGCCTCATCCGTTGCTAGGCCCGCAGAACTATGCAAAGGCAGTACGAAAATGCGACGGAAAGAGAGCTATCATAGCTCAGCCCATGTCTCTTTCTCGAGATGGAAACGAATGCGAGCAAAAATCTGGAGATGTAAGCGATGGCACGGAGAATGGCGCAACCGCCTTTGTCACCAATCATCCTGCAATGCACCTACACTGTACTTCTGTTTTCCTCCTGCACTCTCAGCTTCCTATAACGTATCGCTTTATGAGTGTCTGGGACTCATTCTTTTTCGTTCTATTCTCATGCGTATACAACGGCGTCCACGCCTATGGCCTCGATTTCTGCGCAGTACTGCGACTGCAATGCGGACGAGGATGCACCGCCGTACAATTCATCGATACTTTCGTTCTTCAATTTATTGCGAATTGCTACTTGCAGACCCCTTCCATTGCTTCTAGTGAACGAACTTGCACCTAAGTTTATTTCAATAGTGAAAGGAAGAATGTAAAGACGAGAATGGTTTGAAAAACTTTTCAAGCATATGGAAACTTATGCAAACGGCCACCCAGCCAATTTTATCAGTACCCTCCTTCTTAGCGTGTTTCCTTCTTGTTTCTTCCCGGGCATTTCACTCTTAGGAAAACTTTATGAAAGCACATATACTCGTATATCCGAAACTGTGCATACGCGATATATATATATATATATATATATATATTCATTGTTGGCACATCTTTTATCACTTCTATCGTTCGGTTGTGTCAGGATAAGCACAACGTCAAAAAACTCAGTCCAAGCCTACAAACTTAACGAGCGCCATCTTCATTGAAAAGATAACTTGAAAAACTGCGCGTTCTAACACAAGGACTGCAAGCTGATGTCATTTGACTTGGCGTATGCTGTGAACCTCTTGTGAAATGTTTCTAACATTAATTCAAATGTATTCTTAACTTTCTTTCAAATAAACCTTTAGTACTATTTATAAATTAGTCCAAGGTAGGCGCACTGGACTGTATACCGTGTAAGGGGATGGTTGTGACGCTTCGGGGGATTGTAAATGAAATGATATTGTTTCGACGCAAAACAGGAAATGGAATCAGGCGTATAAAACCATACGAGGTGATCTTTAAGTAGGTGTCAAAATAGTGCTGGACTCAAGTTATCGGTGGATTTCAGTGCAGCAGTATCAGTCTTATTGAACATTATATATATATATATATATATATATATATATATACAGGACTTCAGAAAGCACACATTTCACAAAAATGGCACTGTAAGACGCGAAGGAATTGAAAAAATTGCCAGCCCCACAACTAGCAATGCAGATCCGACCCATCATTAATTATTTAAAAGCAATGGCGCTTTCAGTCCTTTGTGTGGTACATTTCCTCGTACCTCTTTCTACGCAACAGCTCATGCGAAAAGTAACCAAGATAAATGATTGTTCTGAAAGTACAGATATTGAGGCGAGTTTATGCGGATTGATGACTCGAAAGGATAGGCGCAGAGAGTACCGCTATTGAAGGAACAAAAAGGTGTTTGTGTTCTGTTTTTTATTCCTCTTCTCTCCCTGTTTTACGCCCCTGTATTTTCACATCAACAAAGATTCTTACCGATCACATGCAGTGTAGTGAAATTTATTGTGTCCTCTTTTGGTCTGCAGCACCAAATCAGTGTCCAGATTTGCCTTTTGTCGCCAGCGTGTGCAGGTTAGTTTCGCCGCGTACACCAAAGAAAGGTTTTAACTTTCCACGTACATGCCAGATTTTTTGCGTACTATATTGCTCAAAAACTTCCACTCGCACCACCCAAGTTGTCAGCCAAAGTGTAGGAGAAGGTTTCTGACAAATGTGGCACCTCACTGCCCACCAACCAAACCGGTAATATCCATACCGCAACAAAGTGCCTGCGATTTGGGGTCACCTGTAAACACAGAGAGGAACATAGGAATGCAAATTTGTCTCATTACGGACGCGCGGAAATCGAAGGCAGATCCGGTACGACGCGTATTGTTTACCACGGAAATCGATTCGTCAGCGGAACCTGAAAAAACGAAATATCAAAGCTCAAGTTGGAAGTCCAAACTTTCTGCTCTTCTGATTCCAAACACTCAGAGGACGAGTAATAATGCGGGTCAAAATTGATAACAAGAAAACCACCAGCAAAAAGGTGCGACCTAAAACTTGCAAAAGGCAAACTCGCAAAAAAAAAAAACATATTATAGATATAAGTTGGAGCCGCCGTTCCCTTATACGGACCGCCCTGATTCTGCTGGTCTTTTCGGCTTCATGTGTAAGGAAAATACAAGTGCGTCTTGGTTTCCCAGATCAAAGAAATGCCTAATCAGGGGAGGGTTTCCCTTCTTAGGGCATTCCGATAAAAAATACAGCAAGGCTTTTCCTACGCCGAAATCAAATTACCCAGGAAGCAGGAAGCGTACGTTGTTTTGAAGATTGTACTGCGTGGGAGGGTTTCTTTTGTTTTTGAAACTTTAAACAGGATGTCCTTAATGAAGGTGGTGCAAAATCTCGAACATTTGCTCCGCTGAGACTGCACCCTACTGCAAAGAATCTTCCACTTGTAGTGGCTGGCTCGGGAACACAGCCAAGTGATTGTTTTTCGATGACACTTTCCTTTCTAAACATTGTGGAATTTTGCTTTTGTTTGAAGTACTAGTGAAGCACATCTTTTTCTTAATTACTATTACTACAACGCAAAGGTTGCTGCCTAATTTGCATATCATCATGCATGCTTATTCCTTAATTTCTTTGGATGCAGCATAGAACCACAGTTTTTGGAAATGTCGTTTAGTACAAAAAAATAAATAGAAGGAAAGAATGCTCTACGCTCAGTCACATACTTGTGCACGCTGGAAACAAAATAAACATCGTATTACAAAGACGATCTTGTTTTACGTGTGAACGACTCTTCAATTGAATTTAATTTGAATCACCTATAACTTTCGAAGTTCACACGACCAGCTACAATTCGTTGTTATGGTGCAGTAGTGAATTTACGGCGTAAAGGATGTGGAAACAAGCACGAAACGTGAACAAATAGCTGTGCAGTGTAGCTAGAACATTTGAATTGGAAACAACAATGCAAGAGTCATGTTGTTAGTTAATACACGCGCTGATGACAGTAGCAGTTGATGTCGCACAGAATGAATTGACAATACTAATGTTTGCACGTGGCACAGAGAACGCTACAGCCGATAGAAACCACGTACAAAAGAGGTGACTGTGAAGTAATTTATACAAAAATCGGTCATCAGCATATGTTCGCCTCATTTCTAGGGGCCTAATGTTGAACATGCACGATACGCGCTCGTATAGGCATAGTAAACACGTCTTGCGAGAAATCAATCACACAACACTCGAGCGAAACTTCGCTGTACATATTCCATTTTTGCCGGCCGGGTCTCACTTACACAAAAGCTGCAGTATCCGTAGCTTTTTCGCTTTGTCCCCCTTTTCTCCGATGTTTTTGCTTGGTGAAAAATAAACACCGACCGACCGACCGACTGACAGTTACAATAGAACTACACTCTAAATATCCTGACATTCTTGGAATTAACATGGCTTGTGCACTGACTAGAAATAATTGTTTTTTTATTGCAAGTTTATGCACAACCTGAGTACCAAAGTAACCACAAATATCGTTTACTAACCGATTGTCAAAGGAAACGACTGCAAATCATGCAAGTGGGAACATATTTGATATAAACGATGCTTGTTTGCTTGTGTAGTTGATTATCGCGCATTGTTTATTATGCAGTGCTTGATAAAGGGTTCCTGCAAAGAATATTGCGGCAGTAAAAATAGGCAGACAGTCGCTTTCATATTACACGTTCCAAAAGATTAACATAACTATAATAACACACTTGATTGTTTGGTGAATAAGAAGTTGTACATGCGAGGTTGGCAGGATGCGGGTCGTGAAAGCCTTTGTGGTCAACGGCTTCGGAAAACATAATCGGGCTCGGTCGCAGCATTCTTCTTCAACGAGATCAACACCGACAACCGTCGAAAAGAAGCGCCTTACCACCTCCCAACTTAACAGCCTAATTCTTCCCTAATTAATAATCATTATTCCCCCTATAAGAATCATTATGGCGAGCAACAAGCTTAGACGGCGTGAAAAGAACTGTGGAGTCGGGAAACCCGACGCAGCGAACTGGTACAAGTGCGGCTGAGTATGGAGGAATCTCGGTGTCGGCGGTGACGAAAACTGGACCGGAAGCATCATCAGTATGTTCAAAAATGTGGTTGCCGAATGGTGACAGAGCGAGTTCCGCATGGGTACAATCAATAACGGCATGATGAGATGACAGAAAGTCTCATCCTAAAATCATGGCATGGGAGCAGCTAGGCAGAATAAAGAACTCAACAGGGTATAAACAGCCACTTATAACAACACGCATGGTACACTTCCCTAAGGTTTCAATCGGCGCAGCGCTTGCTGTACGTAATGAAACGGCAGAATATGGCGTCTCGACTTTTCTAAGTTGAAGACGAAGCTGGTCGGAAATCACTAATATTGCTGCTCCCGTGTCTCCAAGCGCATGAACGGCAATGTCTTCTGCATAAACTTCAAGGACGTTCGCAGGAAATAAATGAGGTCTGGAAGAGTTCGTTAAGATCACAGTTCTTGCCTCTGGAACTGCGTTATTTAGTTTTCCTCTCGGATAGCTTCAGGGCGACGGACAAGCGGGGACAGAGAACGCTGATGGGATGATGGAGACCGACGGGTTTTGATGGTTCGGGAAGCAGGAGGTGAGGCTTCGAAGTGCTGAACGGCAGGATCGGAACCTAACGGAGAGCCGAAACCGTTGCTTTGTGCCCTCGGAGAATCCGAAGGATACCCTCCGCGCCGGCGGCAAAATCGTGTACATGCCTAGGCCGGCCGCACGAATAACAGATAGGGCGGTTGTCATGGGTGCGCCATGGATTGAGAACAGCGGGCTGACAGCGGGAGGTGGGCGCACGGGCTGCTGTGGAGGCCAGTAGCTGCTTGTGGGGGCATATGTTGCAGCTAAGTGCGGAGGTGAGGGAAAGGCGCTGGTAGGTCTGGATTGAATAGCTGCAGACAGGGGCCTTGGATTCGCGACAACGGCAACGTACGTAAGTGGAATAGGCATAGGAGGCATTTGATGAGCAAGTGGGACGGCGTTACCGACTTGTTCCTGTATCACCTGACGGAGATCGCAAGACAACGACGACTCTGACGTTTGACTGGCTGGCAGAAGAGAGAGTTGGTGTGCTATTTCTCCTCGTACAAATTGCTTGATTTGGTCAAAGATGGCTGTACTGCAAGGAGGAGCACTGACACCGTCACTCAGAGCTGAAAGCGCGACGTCCGGAGCGAGAGCTCGACGGGTAGAAAGCCGTTGTTTGCGTAGCTCTTCATAGCTCTGACAAAGCGTTAGGAGGTCGTTGACCGTCTGAAGATTCTTTGCCAAGAGCATTTGGAAGGCGTCATCGTCTATACCTTTCAAGATGTTATTGATCTTGTCATCTTCGGTGATATCAGAGTTGATACGCCGGCAAATGTCAACTACATCTTCAATGAAGCTGGTAAAGGTTTCGCCCTTTCGTTGGGCACGACAGCGAAGCTGTTGTTCAGCCCAAAGTTTGCGCACAGTAGGGCGACCGAAGACCTCTTGAAGTGTCGTTCGGAAAGCTGTCCAGGTGGTAAAGTCAGCCTCATAGTTCCGGAACAAACGATGGGCGACCCCGGAAAGGTAGAATGGGACATAAACAAGCTTGTCAGCTTCAGTTCATTTGTTGTGGGCACTCAATCAGTTGTGCAGTGGCAGCCAGTCCTCTACGTCATGATCGTCAGTGCCATTGAATATGGGAGGATCCCGTTTGCGTGGCGCGCCAGGACAGACAACTGGAGGCGGTGCCTGGGGTGGATCGGGAGGACTAGTCTCCTCAGGCACATGAGATGTGACAGGCATCGTCCGGCTTCGGAGTTCCAGTTTTGCAAAATACCCAACACCTCCACCAATTGTCGGGAAGCACTTTGGAAGCAAGTGTTCGAGACTAGCACGATAGAGCAGCAAAATGTAACAAAACCGATCGAGCACCGAAACAAGGTTTATCTCCCTCGTCGTCGTTTTCCCTCTTATAGCAGCAGCCCCACTGCTCCCTATTTTACAGTACAATATCTATTATATCCTATGTAAAAGTGTTCATCCCTGAATACATCCAAAACACATGAAAACATACTGTACAATCTTGTATTCATTTCTTGGTTGCTCATTTCCTTGCAGTCGCTGTAAAGCACAAACAAATTAAATAATTTTTAGAGGCTTTCTGGATGACAGTAAAACTGCTATCATTGTAGCTAAACAAATAACCTCCTGATCGCAAATGGGCAGTTTTATTTGCACTTAAAGAGGAGGAAGAGGGGACATGGTAACCGTTTTCAAGACTATGTAACTACTTTCAACGAACCGCTCAGGCGTCAAAACTCGTCTTGGACAAAGTCACTGGATTCTGAAGGCCTAGCCAGCCAGAAATCAGTCGCTCCTGAACCGTTCCTTGATTTAACCTCCTTGCTACGATCCTATTGCAAGGAGCTTGACACCGTATAGGACATCATATATTTTGTGGGCCACGAGCAAGTGAACCCTCAATAAAAAAGTATTTGTTTATAAGCAATGGTACAAAAAGTTTTGTCGACTAGTTAAAATCTTTGCCCTGCTCAATTACACAGGTATAAAAAAGACAACTGATGTTTTGTCACTACTATAATCATTTTACGTCTATTGCTTTATTTCAGTTTTTAGCACATATAATTTCCAAGAAAAGACAACAGATGAATGTATTTCAATCCTTTTATTTTTCCATTCTTGACTGCATCATTTTCATGTGCGTTCAGTGACTGTTTCATCGAGTCTTTTTGATGATCGAGAAATGCAACGCTCATTAAAATGTGGTAAAATTCCACAGGACTCACGCTATTCCATTCCGTTCTGAACTCCCCTTTTTCTTCCGCTACTGTACATATCTCTGTATTCGTTCGGTTGCTTACGCCCTCCTTACCTTTGTCGACGTCCTGTCCGGAATTATACTAAAGCAAGTATTGAACAGCTGGCATCTCAATTATTCCAAGTCGTCCTACATAATGTATGGTCTGGAGCACTCCTTACTTTCTCAAACCTTTCTTCACCTCCTGGATACAACGGCTGACCGATACAACCGCTATCAGCCAGCAATCACAGGATAGATTGTGCCAAGGCAGTGTCTGCTACCTATGAGGCTCCATAGTAGGGATTCCACCTTTATGGCACAGCTACTAACCGGAATCATGTAATAAAGGTGGTTGAGTGTTACCATCAGTAGAAGGAACGAAAAATGCCTAGGAAATAATACGACAATTTTTGACCCTTAGTCCATTGTCCTACGCCTAAATATTGGCACGCGTGCCAGGTTTAGCAAGTGGTCTAGGAAAAGAAAAAGGATAAACGCTGATGCGTTTCAATGTAGATATTGCAAGTTTGGCTGATATCGGTGTTCTTTAGCAATAGTAACGGTGCGTGGACAATGTGTCGAACTTGGCTAGATGGTCTTTGTTAGCACTGCACTCGATGGTTCTGCTTTTTAACAGGAAAGTGTTTTATGCCTGGGTCCACCATCATTATCCTGTAGTGAACGTGACGTCACGCGAACGCCTGAAATATGCTCTGCCTTGACAGGGATGACGCCGCCATCTAGGAGTGGTGAAGGGAAGTACTGCATCATGACACTAACGAGCGCTGAGAGAGAGCGTTGAAGTAGTCTCAACGCTAATCAGCGCAGCGGAGACTCCAACGTGGTGTAGCCTGGTTAGTACACTCTAGCCTGGTGTAGGCGGTGTAGGGCTTCTGCTGAGGTGATGACGCAATTTCTGAACATGGTTCGTCTTTCGCGTCCGATTATGCTGTGACGCCTCATCACCTACGATGTGCAGCTTCAACATGTACCAACAGTGTTTACACGCCGCCTACTCCTTCGCTTGCGATGACAACAACTAAGAAACATACAGTGCTAAGCGGCTCAGAAAGGCAACTACGTCGATGGCCGAATCTTGCTTTGGGCCAGCAAGAGACAAGCCAGCGGGAGGCACAACGCCTTCGCACGTTCGTGGCACACGCTGCGAACTCTGCCAGTCGCACTCTTGAAGCTGAGCGCGTCGCAACTCAACTGGCTCCAAAACACTATGGCTGTTCAAGACACTACGGAGCTGGACAAAAAAATTACTCCATCTCCCGCTAAAGGAAACCATGTGTGGATGCGAAGCAGCGGGGAGATGGTTCGCTTGAGCGGGAGATGGTTTCGCGGCAGCGACCCGAGCGCTCATCGCGGCGTTGCACAGGAGAGAGAATGAGGCACGCGCGCTCCGTCATTTCCATACCACGGAACTACTGTGGCGCCGCCAGCGGAGTATGCAGCTGTCGCACCACCTGTCGTGCGTGCCGCTCCGGATTCCTAGAGAAGAGAAAGGGGGAGCTGAGGGATAGGGAGAGGGGACGCGCATGCACTGTGGGGGTGTGGGACGCCGCGGGATGGAGGGACGGACAGAGCCCCCGCCATAATCTGCTTCGCATCTAAAACTCGTACCTTCACCGAGCGACTCGGCAGCAGCACACCACTCTGCCAACAGGTCGTCGCGTGCCAAGCAAACCCGCAACATGGTCGTCGACCCGCAAATCATGCGTCTTTCGCTGTAGCGCACCGTGAGTTCATGAAGAAAACCTGAAACAGCTTCTGTGATGATACACTTCACTTTCCTGTTGTACCAATTCCTATGAAAAAGGGTCAACCATATCTCGTTTGTTCATGTCACTCTCCTTGTACTCTTTCGGTAGCGCAATAATAATGACAGGCGTCCGAGTTTTCACTCACGGGAAGAAAACTGCTTATAACAACATGAAAAAATAGGCCCAATGGTTTGCGATACATTTTTGTTCTCCCAGGACGAGGCTGATGGCGAGCAAGAGGGTCATTATGCAGCGTGGAAGAGGCAGGCACGATAAATATTTGAAGTGAGGTTGAGGACGAGCGTATGAAATCGTTTTATGCCTGGGTCCACCATCAACATCCTGTAACGAATGTGACGTCGCGCGAACGCCTTAAATCTACTCCGCCTTGACAGGGATGGCGCCGCCATCTAGGAGTGGCGGCGTCAGCTTGGGTTACAAGGGTGAGAAATAAAAACAAAAATTAGGGCATTTTTCTACTCTTTCTCTGTGTTCGTCGTTCGCTCCTTTGAGTTGATTTGCGCCTAAAGCGCAAATCTTTTGCTCATAGTCTTTTGCTTCATACTTTATTATTATTATATTACTGATTGAAATGTGTAGTGTTCCTAACCCTTGGACGAAAAGAAAGCCTACTGCCAATATTCATAATTATTATTCAACTAAGCTTCATAATACTCATAGTCATAATTTATTTTACCCTTAAGGGCCCTTTGCGGGGCGTTACATAACCGGAAGCCAAGAAATAACAAAAATGACGTCTCATAAAACAGATGCATTTATTAACATAATGACACCCGTTTTCCAAACAACTAAATACGAGGCGAGGAGAACGAAGAACAAAATTTGGTCGACCACCAATGATTGACATAGTACTAGAACCAAGACCTGATCTGCGCAAAATCTGTATTATTGTACATTCTGATTAGGTATAATAACTCGCCCTCTGTTTTTGATGCTACTATCTTCATCGGTAAAGAAAGCAAATACGACAGCAACATACGATGCAAACAACGCACAAAGCACTTCGCAGAGAAGGCTTAACGAGGACCCAGTGAGGAGAAAGTAAACATACCGCAATCTCGACGAGAATGATCAACAAAATGAAGAGGAGGCGCAACAGAGCCCGAAGCTCCAGACTACGTCTCAACAGCTGCTGCCCTGATCGCTATGACCCCCGAGCAAAGTTTTTTGCCCCAATCCCAGTCGACTGCAGTGCCTCGTTCGAGGAAATCTTCTTGCCGCTTTTCTCCCTTTTCCCACAGTAGATCAGAACCCTTCTTGATCAGAGAGCTGGCTATGCACGGCTGCCTGAGGCAACGTCTCCTTTTTGTGAAGTCTGATAGACTCACGAAAAGAAAAAAAAGAAAGACAGACATAACTTTTACAACACGTGGATACGATACCATAACCTGATATAATAAAGCAATTGAACATGAAATCGTGAGCAAGAGCTTTAGGAAGAGGTACAAGGAGCGAATAATAGTTGAGGCAAGACTGGCTGTGTGTGATATCAGGCAACATAACAAACATCTTAAGCGTCATCTCACGTAAGTGTGAGAGTCTAATTTATATGCATATATATTTTACAGTAGGTTATAACATCATCTATATCTGAGATATTCAGCTGGAGGTACGCAATTTTGCGAGGAGTATAAGAACGCAACGTCGCATCACAACAGACAAGTAGCGTTGAATAAAACTATCATCCTACGTATATGGCCAAGTCTGGTCTTCATGAACCATTCTGTTATCAATACAGTACATTTTTATCATGTTAAAAGCTTATATTCTGACTCATAAAATGGAAAACATTCAATTACCCGCTCGAGCTGCAGGCCGCAGCAACTTTAACACTGACGCCTTTCTAAATGGTATAAATGTTAAAATTGTCACATAGCTCAAGCAACAGCACAGCGCTTTTGTCTGAACTATAACTACCTTGGTGCACCCCCGTTGTCTCGTGGTTTCACAAATTTCAAACAGGTACACTATGGGCCATCACTGAGGGAGGAGAAGCTTAAAAACGTCCTAAAAAAAGCTATCTCAAGATTTTTAGTGTTGAATACTTGTTGAAATATGACTATAGGAACAAGTAATACAAGCATGCAGAAGTTTTCCAGGCCGCATTTGTAAACTAAATGACGCTGAAGATGGTTAAAATAAACACTTCTTGGGAACCCAAATTGGACATTGTTCTACTCGACATATATGGACCGAACTTTCCCATGAAATCACACGAAGTATTGATCAAAATAGCTGACCGCATCGATGCAGAATTACAATTTTATTGGCTACAAAGTGTAAATGCCCCCAAATTTGCAGTTATAAGCACCCACGGAACCAGCTAATCATTCAGCACGTGCTCTTCAGCAACTTCAAAGAAACAATAATACTCGCGAGAGCGACCAGCTTCGCGCTTTTAGAAAAATAAGCTTCTAAGACTGCAATCTCAAAAGCAAGAGAACACGCTTTTTAATTGGCGCATTTTTGTCTGTCATTTTGTCGATTAGAAAAGGCCGAACACCAATTTGAAAATATGCTGGCGAGAAATACTTGAAGGCATAGGCGTATTCATGGTAGTCTTTAAGAGCAGATTGGAGATATTTAATAAACTTATTAAAGCACAATGAAAATGGGTTCGGGGGAAAGCGTGCATCGCTTAATACTAAAACTGTCAGCATCAGGAGAGCCAGCTGGTCTCGGAAGAGGTGCGGGGCCCCAGGGTCTCCCCTGTGATTCGCCAGTCCTTGAACGGACCCTGAAGCAATTCGAGTGCTAAATACAAAGTGAAAATTGTCTTACGTACTTTAAAAGAAACCTTCATATGCAAAACTTTTTTGCATACCCTCGCAGGCGCCGCCAGCTGCTCCGGGCTACTGATGCAGTGTCGTTCGATCGATACCGACGGATATATATGTGGATATGTATACGAATTGTTTTGTCCCGAGCGATTGGCTGGTACCAGAACTAGATATCTCGCAAAGAAGCACATATTATAGTGCTAAGCGTGAAGCCCCAAGACAAACACACCATCGTTTCCATTACTTACGTCGTCGTCATTCTATCACTTTCATTACATCGTGCTAATTTCATCATTGTAATGTTGTCTTAATCTGTCGTCGTCGAAGCCTTGTCATTTCGTCGTCATAATGTGGTCATCGTCATGCCGCCGTCGTTTTTCCATCGTCACAATGCCTCCTGGACACACCGGCACAATCATGCAGTCATTGTTCTTCCGTCTGTGTAGATCATACAATTTACACCAAATCACAGTAATTGTGCCGACATCATTCCATGTTCAGCATACTGGAGTCGTCATTTAGTCGTCTTCATGTCATCTTTGTCACAGAGCCGTCTTCATAGTCATCGGGCATCAAGGTCACACAGTCATCGGGATGCCGTCGTGTCACTCAACCGTCATCCTTTTGTCATCGTAATTGCTTCGTTGTGATGCAGTCGCGGTTGTGCCGCCAAGGTCATTCTGTTGTCGTCCTAGTGACGTTTTAATTGATGCACAAGTCGTCATCCCATTGCAGTCAGGCCTTCGTCGTCATTTCATCGTTGTCATGCCATCGTCATCATTTCGTCATCGTCGTACAACTGTCGTCAATTGTCGACGTTGCATCGTAGTCATTTCAGTGTTGTCACCCCGATGTCGTTGATCAGGCGTCATCTACCATCGTCTTTTTTTCAGACATATTTTTATCGTTGTCATGCATGGCTCTGATCCGAACCCCCAATGACTCAGTCTAAAGGTTGTACATGATAATCCTATTGCTATAATCCGTACAATGACATGTCTCAATAATCTTCGCTGTTGTTACTTAGAAGAGAAATTACAGTGAAACGATTTTCTTCCTTTTTCTGCTTTTCATGCAATATACTAAAACATGACCCAAATATACCATTCATTAAAAATTCTGCATACGCGCACGGGCCTAGTCAGAACGGAATATTTTCTACATGATGAAGTGCCATTCCTGAAATTCTTGTCAAGAGCACGGTATTCATGTTTGACCAGAAATCACTGCGGCGCTTTTTGAGCGTGTACACAGTGGCCTTTGCTCAAGGATAAACTTTTTTGAAAACTTCGCCATGAATGGAAGACATTGCGTAGGAGAACACGAAACTACTCAAATAACTTTTATGACAACGTGTGACACGTGTGCTTGCCAGCTGCGCAATGCCCATCGAAACCCCTCATGAGGCGAAAAATAAAAGGCTAGAGGGCGTTGAAACTGCGTGATCAGCGAAAGGTTGCACAAGTAATGCTGCGCATGCTACGTTGAATGGGTGCACAGGGGCATTGATGCCATTGCTCGGGAACACGCATCGAATGACACGCATCAAAGGAGCAGCCATGGCACGGCTGCTTTCCCTAGCGTCAACAGGAGAACCACGGTCTCGAGTGGCAGAAATCCGAATCACACTGCGCAACCACTCCCATTAGAGTATTGTGAATCACGAACCTCCCTGTGTATACGAAGAGCTTCGGACGTTCACCTCGTCGTTAGGCCTGAGAATGTGCAATGTGTGTGGCAAGCAAGGTGGCAAGCAAGGTAGCAAGCAAGGAGGTTTAAATGAAATTATAACCTCCTTGGTGGCAAGCGCCCGCCTCCTTCACTGCGGTTGCTTTGAGAGCTAAGCCGTGTAGCGAAGTTAGACGAAGGTTTCTGTGTTGCGGTGTTATCATCGTGCGGCAACCTAATCGGTATCTAATGTGAGCTAATGAACCGCCAGCAACGCAGCCTGTATCATAGCCCAGAAATCAGCCGCCTAAGGTCGATGGGGGAACGCGTCTCAACATGCTTCGTTAAAGGCGAAAAGTAAGAGAAGTACGAAGTTTCGATATAAGGCAGCGTTTCACAAGCATTCACTATAGGAAAATAACCACTGGATAAAGTGATGCACTTGCAAAATCTTGAGTGGATTTCAGAATACCAGACCCCTTATTTTATTTGGTTTGAATGCTCGCTTAAAACATTTTTGCTATATTTGAAGCAGCAATTGCTTGTATCTCTCTTAATTTTCTTTCTCATTTTGACGCACTTTTTCCGTCATACCAGATAGTTTGTTGTAGTTCGGAAGGTAGGCAAGTAGGTCCCTTCGGTGCGTGATTTCATGCCTGTTCAACAACAAATTAGGCAGAAACCATCTACAATGATTGCTAATGTAGGCGAATACCTAAAGGCATCTCGAAAGCTATTCACTTTATAACACGAATGATGCGCCTGAAGGCATGTATTGATTGTAGCAAGAATATTTGCGTTGCGTTGGCTGCTTCATTACATAGTTCCGTAAAGAACATAGCCGTTAACCAAGCACATCTGTAGCAGGGCGGTATGGGTGGTTATACCCATAATCCGACTCATCATAAATGTGATTTCTTCAGTCGTGGGAGTGCAGGCATATAGGGTAATACTTTTCACGCCCCAAAGACATCGCTCGACTACAAGTGTGTCTCAAAAAGCTGTAACAGTTGGCCTTCGGAGAACATGGCACCCTGAAACTTGGTTGCGTGAAATGGCCTACGCCGCGCATAGGCGTCTTTTCGACGGTAGCGAAAGTCGGACCATCGCCGACCGCGAGCATCCGATTACCGTCCGCGAACCCCCGTCTTCAAGAATAACTGAAAGAGCCGAAGAAAGCGATTCACTTGAAGAGGTCGCGTGGGTTGTGGTTGAATTCAACCATAGTCTCCCAGCACAAAGCCCATTGATCCACAGTCTACGCAGCCAATACATGCACACGTCTCTCTTGTAAACGCCAATCGTCTGATTGAGAGGACTGGCGCATGCCTCACGGTGAAGTAGCAACCATTCCCTTTCGATATCGAGAGCAAGTGCCGGCGATCTAGTTTCAATTAGGCCACATACGCTGTAATGGTAGAAGCAAGAAAAATGCCAACCTAGCAACAAATGGCTAATCAAGGCCAGGCCGCTCAACTTCGAGACCATGTGTGACACTGCGCCACCGTCGGACTTGGGCCAGGTAGTAACGGAATCAGGTTCTAACATTCCTTTGCCAGAATACAAGAAAAAACTCACAGTCTCTCTTATGTTACCCCTAAGACGACTTGAAGGTGAAAGCCCAAGTGCCGGTGCACTAAAGACAGGCACATGACGTACACATCCCCCTTAATTCGCTTAGTCGTCCTCTTAATCCGCCTACTCATCATCTTTATTCGCGCAGTGCACTTAGCTTAGTCATCCCTCTTAATTCGAAAGGTCGAGGACTCGACTCCCACCCGCGGTCATGTGTTCGAGTGCCTTAATTAACTCTACCCTAATTTTCTGTGCCTTAATTAACTTCGAAATATTTAACACCAATGGCCGTGGGTTCAATTCCCACCAAAGGTAGAGGGTTCATAACCTTGTTGCACGTTTCGTGTCGTCGACGCGTATTTGCTCAAGGTCGACTGACTCATGCGATGTTTAAGGCTTTCGCCTTAATAAGTCATCCTGCGGCAGTCGTTGACATGCTGCTGCAGTGACAGAGTCGCGTCACACTAGCAATTGCCCGTCTTACACGAACATGTAGGACTATGTTATAGAGCCTGGTAGAACTCCAATCAATGCTGGATAGCCCGCTGTCGGCAAAAAATATTCACATAACATCGATTACTTCAGCGCATAAAATACGAATGATTTTTTTCGATGGTTTCCAATAACGTGTGTATATGCAAACAATATTTCCGGGAAAAAATGGCGGTGCATTCATCCTTTGTACATGATTGGCGAAGGTATAGCGATTAGTATTTTTCTTACTGTAGGTTTTTAATTATTGTTTATAGTGTTGACTTGCTGTGGTGGTCAAACTAGAGAGACAAAGACAGGATTGTATGAATGATATGTATGATATCTTTGTCTCCGTTGAGAGAAAACTAAAAAAATCACAGCGCGAGGCGCGCGCCGCGTCTGCGCCAGCTGCCGTACACACCTCAAATATAGTTCGTTTTGACAGTGTCACTATATTGTGTCGCTATAGAGATTCAAATCTAACGCATTACCAGAGACAGAAATCGTGAGATGAGTTGTGCGCCAATTTATTGCACTGGTTTGCGTTCAACGTCGTTTTCTCGCCATGTTATTTGTGGACATATACACAAAACTGGGCTCACAGCCTTTGTACCGGAATAGCCAACCTTTTGTCGGCTGCTTTCTGGCCATCGGCAACATGGGTCCCTGGGTTTGAGCCACTAGGCATGTGCCTGAATAGACAGCTTCGACACTGAGTATGTCCAACGGGGTATATATCACTGGATATATATTCATGCTTCGACAATTGCCAAGAAAGAATGTACCACTGTGACACAAGCATAAGAAGCCCTAAATATATTTAAATATGTGTCATAGGTTTATGTGCATACAACTAACGTCAACATTCTTCCGTTGACAAGCGTCATACGTCGTATTCGTAATCGTGACGCTGATAGGTAACTGCTACAGGAGACCAGGATGTGCTCGTGTCATCCTCTACGAGTGCTTCATCGTTAAAACAAGCTTCGCGTCATTAAGAATCTAACATTGTGTTGGATCTGCGTGTGTGTTTTTCAGCCAACATCGGCATGCTGCCGTCAAATCCTGGTATTGATCCCGTGACCTCGTACTCCGAAGTGCGACGCCATAGCGACTATGTCACCTTGACGGACACTGAAAGTTTGCGCACATCAAGGTGTGAAAACGACACCGAAATACTACATGCAGTGTCAGTCTCAGGTGAAAAGAACAACACATTATGCGTCTTATGGTAATCGTCACAGTTATTTACGGCCTCTTATGTGTTTATTACGTCATTGTTGTAAACCTCATTTCTTGCATATGGCTCATTTTTGATGTGCTAGTGCTCACAAAGACAAAGTTTTCCCGTAACTTTAGGGCAAACTCCATTGAACCAAGTAATACAGTATCTGTTTATGCGGAAAAGCACATGCACCATGACTGAGAAATGCAAACCACTCGAGCAAAGCTAGCACAGAATTGGCCTTCTCCAGTCTTCTTCCCACAAGTTAACTATTGTGTTTGAGAATGCCTTTCCTAACCTAGAAAAATAAAGCGACTCTAAATGTACAAGTACGTGCTCTGATTGAACCTAAAGCACAAACCCATCCAGACGCCCACTCCATGATTAAAACTTGCTTCTAATGATGAAGGAGAAAAACAAGAAAGAGAAACTTCCAATCAAGTGCCGTTTTTGACCTTGCAGCAGCAAGAAACTATATTCAGTGCGTTTCAAACATTTCTTCATCACTCGATTCATCAGTAAAATATCTTTCACGTTTTTCTTCATTTTTGGCTTCTTATTCCACTGTACCTACACTACTGAGCTGCCTTTGGGGACATCTTTCACCTTAATATATGCAAGCTGCAGGGCGGTCAGACAACTCTCGGTTTGTCTTAAATTTCATGACGAGACAGGCTCAAATAAAATGGAATAAAATATGGAGTTCTTGTGCAACTCATTTCGCTACTGCTGCTCTTCCTCGCTGAGCCTTTCTTTTTTCATTTTTTGTTCTTTAGAAATCTGTCAAGTTTTCTTTATGAATAAAAAAGATAAATAAAAAATCCGTACGCACTTTAGGCGTCACCAGCCATCAGTCTGTGTTCTTAATGACTTTCGTGTTCAGGTAACTTGAGTGGTGGCAGGCGCACTGGCAACATTTTTTTTCCACTTTTTCATTTACTCCGACAAGGAATAAAAATCTACAAACTTGTTTTCCGTTTAGAGTCTGTTTTTTATTCTGTTATGCCGATGATCACGTCATCGTAAGGCTACCACCAATATCAGCTTACCCCCGCCACAGTAGAAAAAAAAACTAATTTTGCCTATCTAACGCCGCCACTAGGATTCATGCTTATGTCTCTGTGTCATCATGCATTTGCGAGCCGGACACCGCGCTAACCACTGCCTTGCTGCTTAATAAAAATTTTTCGAGGTCTCTCTCGCTGCAAATGCACCAAACGTAGTGGTGCCTGCGCACAAAGCATCCTAGCTAAGGAGGGCAAAGTTCTGTGCCCCACAAAGGTGTTGTTCTTGAGACACAGGTGTTTTCTGCTTTGAGAGCCCCGGTTGCTATCGCAGTAAATACGCACAGAGCAGAACGAAATGCTGAAGTCTCTTTAGACGTTCTTTATTTGTTGTTTTGCTAAGTCACAGAATACTAGAATGCAAAACGCGAAGCAGAAAAACAAAGAAAAGCCACCACGGAACGGCAGGATTCAGCCAGAAGTAGCAGGGGAGGCGGCGTTCGAGGAAGAGTGTTAGGAACACACCGACAATCCAGCATTTTACCCAAATGTGATCTCTTCTGGAGTAGTCGTGACTTTGTCTTAGATGCAAAGCAAGGTAATTCTTGGCGCTTGAATTACAGGAAAGCGACGAGAAGCATCGCCTGCGCAAGTAAGAAGACACGCAACAGAGTACGCTTGGATTACCAAACGAGGAACGTAATTTGGTTCCCCGACCGCGCCCAACAGCCGCCTAGGCGCATTATCTTGGCTCGCCCGTCGCCTCCGTGGCTTACGGCTATAGAACGGCTGGCTATCTACCTGCCCTGGCATTCCTGCCCTGTGCTCCGTAGGCTTTCCTTAAGCTTTACCTTCGTAAAACTCGTTCACAGTGCTTAGTTTACGCATTTTTGGTTGTTTCCTTACTTCCAGGCAATATCCTGCACCTGGGGATGACACTGGAGAAAGTTTGCTTTCGCCAGCGTCAAAAACCGGCCATCGCAGACCCTTTTGCGGGAAGCGAGGGAAGAAATATGAATAGAAGGCCTTAATGAATAAGCGTGAAGCGGTCCCGTGAAGCCCATTATGAAACCAAAGATAGCACGCCATTATTTCACTTGAATTTTTTTAATCGTAACATGGAATGACTTGAAGGCGAAGATTTCATTGGAAATTATACTGTCGTATTATTTACAAAGAAAATGACAATGAAAGTGGTAGAAACTATCACTTGCAGATAGGGGAAGACTAAGTTACGATCTTCGTATGAAAGATATGCGACACCCTACGAAAGCAGCTAATAAGCCGATGCAGTCTGTGCCTTTTATTCGCTGCTAACACGTATGTTTAACGTTGTCCTGCCTCGATCTAGACAGAATCACTCGATGCCTGTACGGTGAACGCGGAGCATTTTGTGAGCCCCAATTGTCATGCAGCATGTGATCTTAGGAGCATATATCCGGCGATAAACCCTCCCAAGCCACCCCACATCATCAAGATTGCCAAAGTTTACACCTCGCCAATGAAAGAGGTAAGAAAAATTCTGTCAAATATAAATGAAGAAGCTCAATTGTAAGTTAATTACCAATCACAGGTAGCAAACAAAGTAAAGACAAAGAGAGCACAATGTAAATAATTTCAAACTGTACTATCGGAGTAAACAAAAAAAAGAGTCAAATTTGCGACAATCCTAAACTTTTTCAATAAAGTAAAATTGAAGATGGATGAAAACATAACTTAACGCTGGTACCAAAGAGACCGCGACCTAAGCAAACATTCCAGCTGCGAAGGTCATGGGCTTGGCTGTCCAAAGAAAGACAAATTATTTATCTTACATTTTTATTGCTTTTAGTAAAACGAATACTGTTAACGCTGGTTTTAATTATATCAACACTTGAAATCAATATTCAATCAATTTCCCCCTTTTTTTCTTTGGGTTATAACAATTTGTCCTAACATAGTTGCTTCTGATGTAGATTGGTGGATCGGAGAAATTTCCGCCACATCCTTGCGTAAGATATCTTAAATAAACTCAACACACGAGCACGACAGTTTCAAATGTTCGTTTATTATTATGGCTAATATTTTTTTTCTTCATTTCTACTTTGCGTTTAACTTCAAATAGCGTAAGCCTACAATAACAGCGCATCACCTGAGGTGCCGGCATTTTCTCCCATAATGGGGGTTTGGCTAATAATGAATGCCTTGGAAGCTTCATCCCTTGTTGTTGTGCAAACAAAAAAAAGCACTACGTTTGGTAAATTCCTAAATTATTTCGTAATATTTGCCTACATTTTCTTAGGTTTAGGTGAATGTTTTCCGCAAAATTAAGACAGCAAGTTGTATGAATCCCTGCATAAAAAGATGACCCAGCGGGTCCGGAGAAAAGCGCTAGAGAGGGGTCCGGCTGCCGCATGGGGCGTTTCTGAGCGTTCGCACGCACCGTCGCGCCATGGATTTCGGAGGCCACACGCAAGCTTCGCGGTGGCGACGCTAGATGGCGCCGAGGGTTCTTAGGGAAGCGAAAAGGAGGATTCCTGCTGCTGTACATGCCTCGTACATACCACGTTTCGACAGTGGCACCACGTTAAATCGCTTTAGTAATTCAATGCTAAGGCATTCCCGTCGACAGAAATCGTGGGATGGGTTCTGCCACAATTTCTCCCACTGGTTTTGCGTTCAACGTAATTTTCTCGTCATTTTATTTGGGAATGTATATATACACAACTTGACTCACTGCCTATGTACCGGAATAGACAACATTTGTCGGCTGCTTTCTGCCTATATAGAAAACCTGGGTCTCTGGGATTCTGCCACTGGGAATGTTCCCGAATAGACAACTTCGGCACGAGGAATTCACCGCGGGGTAGGTGTCTCTGGATATGTATTCATGCTTCGACAATCCTTATGAAAGAATGTATCACTCTGAGACAAGCATAAGAAGCCCTAAATGTATTCATATATGTGTCATACGTTCCTGTGAATGCAAATAACGTCAAAATGCTTCCGTTGACAAACGTCATACGTCATATTTGTAATAGACACACTGACAGGTAACAGCTTCAGGAGACGAGGATGTGCTCGTGTGATCCTCTACGAGTGCTTAATCGCTAACTAAAACAAGCGCTTTGCGTCATTGAGGTTCTAAGATTGTGTAGGGTCTGCGTTTGTATTCTTCTCGCCAACATCGGCATGCTGCCGTCGAATCCTTCTATCGATTCCGCCACCTCGTACTCAGAAGCACGACGCCTATGCCACTATGCCATCGTGATGGATGCTGAAAGTGCGCGCACGTCAAGGTGTCAAAACCACACCGAAATACTACGTGCAGTGTCAGTCACAGTTGAAAAGTACAACGCATTCGGCGTCTTATGGTCATCGTCACAAATATTTCCGACCTCTTGTATGTTTATTACGTCAATGTTGGAAATTTCATTTATTGTAAATTGCTGATTTTTGAAGCGCTATGCTCACAAAGACAGAGTTTTCCGGTAACTATTGAGCAAACACCGTTGAACGAAACAGTTAAGTATCGATTTATGCTTGAAAGCACGTCCCCATGACGGAGAAATGCAAATTGCTCCACCAAAGCTAGCAGCAAATTTTCCTTCCCTATTACACAGGTTTTCTATTGCGGTTGAGGAGGCCTTTCTTGTCCTAGAAAAATAACGCACTTCTAAATGTACAAGCACGTGCTCTGATTGAACCTAAAGCACAAACCCATCCAGACGCCCACTCCATGATTAAAACTTGCTTCTAATGATGAAGGAGAAAAACAAGAAAGAGAAACTTCCAATCAAGCGCCGTGTTTGACCGTGCAGCAGAAAGACACTATATTCAGTGCATTCCAAACATTTCTTCTTCACTCGATTCATCAATAAAAATTCTTTTACGTTTTCCTTCATTTTTGGCTTCTCATTCCACTGTACCTATAAAACTGAGCTGCCTTTGGGGACATCTTTCACCCTAATATATGCAAGCTGGAGGGCGGTGAGACAATTCTCGGTATGTCTTAAACTTCACGACGAGCCGGGCTCAAATAAACTGGAATAAAATATGGAGTTCTTGTGCGACTCTTTTCGCTACTGCTGTTTGTCCTTGCTGAACTTGTCTTTTTTTTTTCTTTTTTTTTCTCTAGGAATCCGTTTGTTCTAGTTTTCTTTAAGAATAAAAAAGATAAATAAGAAATCTCTACGCATTCAGGCGTCACCAGCTACCATTCTATGTTCTTAATGACTTTCGTGTTCAAATAACTTGAGTGGTGGCAGGGGCACTGGGAACATTTTTTCCCACTTTTTCATTTACCCCGACAACGAAATAAAAATGCATAAACTTGTTTCGTTTACACAGTCTGTCCTTTTCTGCTATGCCGGTGATCACGTCATCGTAAGGCTACCCCCATATCAGCTTACCCCCGTCACAATACAAAAAAAAAAAAAAACTTAACTTTGTCTGCCGAACACCGCCACCAGGATTCGATCTTATGTCTGTGTCACTATGTATTTGGGAGCGCGACGCTGCGCTAACCACTGATTTGCTGTTTAATAAATTTGTTCAAGGTCTTTCTCGCTGCAAATGCCCCAAGAGTAGTGGTGCCGGCGCACAAACTTCAGAGGCCGCAAAAAAGGAGCATCCTAGCTAATGAGGACAGAGTTCTGTACCCCACAAAGATGTCGTTCTTGAAACACAGGTGTTCTCTCCTTTGAGAGCCTGGGTTGTTGTCTCGTTATATAAGCTCAGAGAAGAAGAAAATGCCGAAGTCTCTTGAGACGCTCCTATATTTTTTTTTTTGTTTGCGAGAGCACGAAACGCTAGGACTCGAAATTCAAAGCAGCGAAAGAATTCAATGTCACCTGGGAGCGACAGGATTCAGCCAGAGGTTAGGTGAGAGTACCAAGAGACGCCGAGCAACAGCGGAGCAGGTGGTATTCGCTTGGAAGAGTGTTAGGAACACACCGAGAATCCAGCATTTTACCCTAATGTGATGGCCTCTGGCGTAGTCGTGGCTTTGTTTTAGTTCCAAAGCAACGTAATTCTTGGCGCTTGAATTACAGGGAAACGACGAGGAGCATCGCCTGCATCGCCACGCAACGAACTACGCTTGCATTACCAAACGAGGAACGCAATTTGGTTTCCTTGCAGGCCACAACACCCGCCTAGGCGAATTATCTTGGTACGCCCGTCGCCTCCGTGGCTTACGGGTATAGAACGCCCGGCTGCCTACCTGCTCTGGCATTCCTGCCCTGTGCCCCGTAGGCTTTCCCTAAGCTTTAACTTCGTAAAACCTCGTTCACAGTGCTTAGTTTACGCCTTTTCGGTGGTTTCTTTACTTCCAGGCAATATACGGCACTTGCATAAGCATTGTGGGGATGACGGTGAAGAAAGTTTGCTTTTACCGGTACCAAAAACAGGCTATCGCAAGCTGTGCGCGGCAAGCAAGACAAGAAACATGAATAGAAGGCCTTAATGTTTTAGCGCGCGTAGTGGTCTTGTGAAGCCCATAATAAAGCCAGAGGTAACACTCGATTATTTTACGTGCATTTTTTCTTAAATCGTAGCACCGAAAGAGTTGAAGGCGAAGATTACATTTTTAATTTTACAGTCGTTTAATAAACAAAGAAAAGGACAATGAATGTGGTAGAAAGCGCGACTTGCTGATGGGGAAAGACGAAGTTACGACCTTCGTATGACATATGCGACATCCTACGAACACAGCTAATAAACCGATGCAGTCTGTGCCTTTTATTTGCTGCTAATGCTTACGTATGGTTCAGGTTGTCTTGCCTCGATCTAGACAGCGCCACCCGACGCCTCTTCGGTGAACGAGGAACATTTATTCAGCCCCAATTGTGATGCAGTATGTGATCTTAGGAGCATATATCCGGCCGATAAAACCTCGCATGCCGCCCCACATCATCAGGATTGCCAAAGTGTGCACGTCGCCAATGAAATAGGCCAAATAGCAATCATTTCAAAAGTAAATGAAGCATCTCAATTGTAAGTTAATTACCAATCACAGTAATCAAACATAAAGTGAAGACAAGGAAAGCACAATGTAAATGATTTCAAACTGTACTATCGGAGTAAACAAAAAAAGAGTCAAATTTGCCACAATCCTAAACTTTTTTAAGGAAAATAAAATTGAAGCTGGATGAAAACTTATCTTTCCGAAAAATTCCAGCTGTGAAGGTCCTGGGCTTGGCTCCTCAAAGAAAGACAATTTATTTTATCTTCCAGTTTTAATGCTTTTAGTATAACGAATACTGTTAACGCAAGTTTTATTTATATCAGCACTTGATATCAATATTCAGTCGATTTCCCCTGTTTCTTCTTTCGGTTATAACAATTTGCCCTAACATAGTTGCTTCTCTTGTAGATAGGTGGATCGGATTAATTTCCGCTACATCCTTGCGTAAGATATTTCAAATACACTCAACACACGAGCAAGAGAGTTTCAAAATTTTGGTTTATTGGTTTGCCTAATGCTTTTTTTTCTTCATTTCTACTTTGCGTTTAACTACGAATAGGGTAAGCCTACAATAACAGCGGATCAACTCTGGTGCCAGCATTTTCTCCAATAATGGGGGTTTGGCTAATGATGAATGCCTTGGAAGGTTCATTCCTTCTTATTGTGCAAACAACAAAAAAAGGCATTACGTTTGCTAAATTCCTAAATTATTTGGTAATATCTGCCTATATTTTCTTAGTTTTAAGATCAATGTTTACTGCAAAATAGGGCTATAAATCGTCTGAATCCCTGCGTAAAAAGAAGAGATGTCTAAAACGCCGTCAGTTGAAAACTTAGAAGTATATCAGACATTTGTAGGCTGTGACAATGCATTCATGAGTGGGTTATTTCGGCCTATTTCAAAAAACTGAGCGGGAAACAGGAAAATAAAAGGACGCTATTGACCTCCAAACTGAGTCTATTTAGAAAAAAAATAAGGCAGGTATTTCGTTCAGTAAAATACGAATTTCCTTGAAATGTGAATGCACGTGCTCAAATCCTAGCTCTGCGACAACATCTGCATTTTGTTTTTGCAGATGCTGACGACAACTTGCGTTCAGGTTATGAAAAGCACATGCGCTGTTCCCTGCATTGTTTCGTGCTGAATTCTTGCCCATCTAAGACTTGCAGCGGATCGCAAGGGACATAACGGCTCTGTAAAGGCCGTTTTGTTTCGGAAAGCATACAGGGACTCTGAGAACGCAATAAATTGCTGAGATGACGCGGAAGTTCTTCAACGCCACGCCCGAAACGCGCATACTAAAATTACTGTCGAGAGTGCGCTGCCTACTAATATACACTGCGTTAACTGCATCTCCTTTCGCAGCAGCTGCGCAACGACCAGCTGCGCTTTATAGAAACGGCGAAGTTCCATCTCGCCTCGGGTTTGGTATGCGACAAATGCGTCTCTTCGTTCTTTCGGAATGCATCTTTTCCAGTCACGTATAAGCATTTACGCAAGGACAATTCGCGCAAGCTGTCGCGTTGCGAAAACGGTGTAGACGGGTCGTAACTAAGACAAACGGCCCTTCATAAAAGTGCAGTGGCCATTCGCTTACGTATCACTTCGCTGCACCGGGCAGTTGCCGAGTTCTTTGAGGCTGGAATGCTGCGAGGGCTGCTCCGTGGCAATGGCTTTGCGGTGCGAACGCAACACAAAGGCTGAGGAGGGACGAGGTTATGAAATGACTGATAACGTTAATGAATCGTCGCCAAACAAATTTTAGCGTTTCCGTCATGCACTGCATAGACGGGAATGTGAGTCTCCTATTAAGCGACAAGGAAATAAAGAAACCGAAGGGCTAAAATTTTAGCAACAGCCGTCTGAAGTCAACAGACAACAAAACCAAAGAAAACATGAGGACCTTGGCTTTTAAATTCAAATATAAAATGAAGAATGAGAGTTAAAGTTGTGATAAGCTTGTACTGCTATGAATAGGAGGTTGTTGCAAATTTAAGTGTTTTTAAAATAAATGTACACTCCAGGTAAAAAGAAACGCTTTATACGTTAGCTGACTTCATTTGCTAGTGACTTCATATTTATTTATTTATTTATGTTTTTTTTCAATGTTATTGATAGGATAATACCTCAAATGTCTCTTATCGAGGACTTGTCTGTCAAAGCGCGTAACGCCGCAAATTCAAGGAATAAGCTCAAGAGACGTGCTCAAGGTGAGATAGAGTCACGTGAAAACATCGTGGCAATATTTTGAACAGTCTGCATCAATTCCGAGATGCTTCTTTACATTTTAGGGAAGGCAGTGCACCTTGATAAACTTCCCCCTCTCTTCTAATGTATATAGGGCCTGCCACGGAGGCGTGGTGCAGTAGTGTTCTGCTGAGCCCGACGTCGATGCACCAATTTGTTTTGCGCTACGGCCGCATTCCGATGGCGATTGAATGTCAAATACGTCCGCGCATGCCGTACGTTGTAGTACACGTTAAAGAAACGCAGATGGTGAAAGGTAATGCTTAGCCGTAAACTACGGCCTCGCTTCACTATCCGTGAGTTGCTTTCCGACGTTTAACCTCGCAGTTTAACTTAAATTTCTCAAAGCTAAATGCAGCTGTCGGGTGCACAAGCAGAATTTATTTGACGTATAACTAGTATTACTAGTATATTTTTCGCAATTACAAAACCACAACTATGTCACTTTTCCAGTCTTCACAGTGGGCAGCTGTAATGCGAAATTGGGAGTTAGGCAAGAAGGAGGGGGTATTGATGGGAGTTGCGATGATTTCACATTTTACACTATCTGCTATCAACGATAAATTGAAACACGAACAAGAAGAGACAGATCACAACGAATTTTCTTGAACATAAAAAAGTGCGGTAAGAGCGGCCCGTTTCTGAATGTGTTCCCGGCTTAATTAAGCGATTTCATGCAAGCAATAAATCACTGTAACACATATAGGTGAAGCTCCAAAAGCAACCACGCAAACTCGTCGCCTTCAACTTGTTCGCGTTTGGATTTATGCTTCAAAATATGATGCTATTGCTGACAGTGTCGGCACAATTGCATTTGCTTCTATTGGCCCGTGTGGCAGGGTAGTTGTGGCAAGGTACTGCTTCCTATGGGACACTTCAGGAGATCGGAAAGATCGTGATTAAATGCGGTTATGTAGCAGGTGTGCACAAACAATCATGAAGCCGATAGGGAGAAGCTAACGCAGGGACGGCACTCAGATGCTTGAGATATAGGATAGAAAGGCAGGTGTGGTGTAGTACCAACGACTATGTACTATGCAAGGAATCAATACTCCACTGAAGTATGGTAGCGCGATAGCGGTGACACAACAAAAGGTAACACACAAAGGCATTCTTAAGAACTTTTTTCCTTGGCACAGACCTTCTGTGGCATACATATTATTTCTATTACCGATAATTAATCTTAACGCGCAGCACAGAAGCTGTAGCAAGGCTGGCACAGCAGGGACTGATCAGCAAGGTATTGTTTTGAACGACTTCGTGGACACCGACATCACGTGCTTCAGAACTTGTCTACATAAACTTCCTCAAACCAATTAGGTAGACAAAGAAAAGGCCGTAGGTACCATTAGACAAATGTTTCACCAACTGAATTGATGTTTCGTAAGACGTGGCCTATTCATCGTGAAATTGTACAACGGGCCGAAATTCGTAACCATTACGAATGGTTCGTGCGAGTTCACCGGAACGCAAAAAAAAAGGCTTAACGACAACTGAATCACGACAGTGCCACGACGACAGTGCGACGACCGCGGTACGACGACCACAGAAAGACGACAGCTTGACGACGGCTGTGCACCAGCTCTTCCTTCTCCGTTGGTATAAAACTGGTAGGCCATATATTCCGCCGACCGAGAAAGGAGAAACTCACATGAAAGCATAAAAGCCTGTGGAATGATGGCCTGTGGCGTGATGGTCTTCTGTCGTTGGTGCAGCTTGTGGAGCTGCGCAGCCCTAACGTCAGCTTGACAATATCGGGCATGCTTCTCCATCTTGGGCTTCTCCATACTAACTTTTTCTCACGTTCTATAATTTTTTCAATGGATGCTCATTAAGCATGCACATTTGTCGCGCCAATTTCTTGCTGACTACAGTTGAAGTTTTTTTTTTCATAAAGGCAATGAACATTAACACCCGCTACGCGCAGAAAGCTGCCGTTGGATTATATAATTAAGAAGACGCCGCCATATTGTGGTATACAAAGAGCACTTTACGATTTGTGTATGCCTTTAACGTTGATTGAACGAACTTATCAAAGTCCGAAAGTGTCCGCAGAAATGTATGACGGCATAACGCCGCAGCCATGTCAGAATCGTTAGTGCGTATACTTTTAAATTAGACGCGCGTGTTAAAGCACCTGCGCTATAAGCTCTGCAAACCTTGCACAACATGATATGCAGACGTTAATGAATGCAAAGAGAAACGCACTCATGGCAAGAACCTCCTAAATAGGAATTTAGCGAGGTGCGCAGGAAATCTTTCGTCCATCATATCTAAACGCCTGCTGATGTGCACATTAAACGTCCCTACAAGAAAACAGAATAAAAACAGCCTAAACAGCACTAAAAATCTTGAAATAAAAAAAATTACTCAACTCACCTTTTGAACATTCGTATTCGAAAAACGCACTTTATGAATTACCTCTGACATTTATAATGACGAAGATAAAGAACGAAAGGTCAACGTTGCTTTCATTCTAAACTTTCATTTCAAACTTCCTTCAGACCTATCTAATGATTGATTTTGATTTACTTGTTCTGCTTGCTCTTAGGCAAACTCACCTTCGTTAGGGTGAATCCCTGCAACTGCTAGAGGCTTTCTAAGGCCCTGCTTTATTTCTTTCTTGAGTAACGAGCTAGCTTTTGCTGCTTTTTGAACAAGATTTACCAAGTGAAAGGACATTGTGAGAAGACATAAATAAAAAAAAGCGCACTTGCCCTTGGTTTTGGTACCATCACAAACGAGTAATACTGTGGAGCTTTAGGCAGAACGCGCTGTATGAGTTGCAAATTCACAGTCCCCGCTTGTTACGTATTTCCTTGTCATTAATGCATTCAGCGGCACTTCATGGCTGAAATTTCGCCACGGCTCTTTGTGCAGAACAATTTTCGCAGGGAACAGCATTTCTTCTGCAAGCAACCTAACCATTACCTCGCGGCTATATTGCTTTTTATCAAACTTGTGAGTTGGGGCAAAGCTAGCACGTGCTGTTCTTGTTCTTTCTTTTTCCACGTGCTTAGTGACAGAAATTCTTACTATTCATTTCTCGTAGGGCCTGTTTGTGATGTTTAGCAGTTGCTTACTGCAAGCTTTTGCAGAAACAGGAGGCTTTGCCTTTGGAAACGCGGCACAGATTGCCATGTGCGATAATACTCGTATGTATGTTTTCATCAAGCGTAGCCCGTCAGTAACCCCGAACTTCAGTCCTGACGAATGACAGAACATAGATTCGGATTCACCAATGACTGCACAACATAATTGCAGGACAACGATACAAGGTTACGGAGGACCGGCATTACGAGCAAGGTAAAAGAAACAGCGTAAATTGATATCAAGGATGAAAGGTTACCTTGCTATTCGTAAAATAGCGAAGGCAGACTCGAAGTTTTTTCTCACAGATAATGTAGCCTAACAGGTGTTAAACGTTCTCAAACTACACTAATGCTGTCGCGGAATGTTTGTGGTATCAATCACTCCACGTTACGAGCAGTAAGCTTAGGATACCGAAGACACAAGAATATAAAACTGATGCTATCTCTTCTTCTCATAAGGCGCAAATGCTGGTTTCGAGAATACGAAAGCCATCCCTTTTATTCGCTACAATGCACGGCAGCAGTGGCGATTCTTAAGAGAAAATGCTCATGGTGTCCTCTTGGTTGCAGCCACTTCTTTCCCCTGAAAAGGAGATGCGGCCCTGAAATGCGCGGACGTAATTCGCAGAGCGCAGCAATGATGACCCACATAGGAAGGTTTCGAAATAAAATGTCTCCGAAAGTGGGCTAAGCATAGAACAAAAAAAAAAAAACAAGAAGCGAAACAAATTACAAGTGCACATAAGGTATGCGAAGTATGAGAGTGCAGAGTCTAATGACTGTAACTGGGATTTACGACTTCCCATTTCAAAGCGGCCGGATGCCGTAAAGCGAAGCGTTATCTTGAAAGCGAGGCGCCGGTGTTCATAAATTTCAAGGACGCAGTTCGCGTTTCCTTTAGTGGAAGACCTCCGTGGGCTATTGCCTTTTTTGATATACCAGGGTACGAAGTCAGCACGGAAACACCCACACGTCCAACCTATTACGTCACAACAGCCCTTGAACTGGTTAGAAGTATGAATTATGGCGTTTCATACACGTGGCGCACCCACGCTTTGAAGTGTCGTCGTAGCATTGTACGCTGACGCCGTGCGAATGACAGCGACCGGCTATGAAGCTTTAGAATGGCGACTGTGAAGACGACATAGAAGAAGAAGATAGTACTGCTAATAAACTAGGTGGCCAGAAATTATTTGAAAGAGTAGGACAGGATGAGTGGCCATGGGAACATTTTAACCAAGGTTGAAAAGTTGAAGCGTTGAACTGCAACAACACGAAGCAGCCAGTGTCTCTCGATCTTCTTCTTTTCTTTCCTCCTATCCTTCCGTAACAATATCTTATTGATGAATAACTAAGACGACAAATAAGTGAGCGTGTGCTGTGAATCATTTACTCAATATTTATTTGAACACCGCAGTGCTCAAGGAGTGTGTGTCTATAGGCTATTAGTGATGAATGCGAGATATATGTGTATACATGTCCGCGAAACACCCCTATGAGGCTAGATGTCCGGACATCGGCGGCTTCCAACCCACATCAGGGTGTCAGTTACCAGCGACATTTGACAGAAACCCGATTTGTTCTTTCGAACCTGTGAGTCTCTGCTTGCTCTATTACGTCAGCTATCGATATTTGTCTCTCCGTAAAATTATCATTTGTAGATCGACCATCCTAAATCCACGAAATCATCAGAGTAGCTATTCCATTACTTATCATAAATAAGAAGCACTAAAGCACGAAAATGCTACAATTCAAGCAAGCAATTATCGAAAAATGCGGCTCTCTCGCGCAAAAGAGAACGCCAGAAAGATAAGAAAAATACTCCTGAACAGTCTACCAGAATAACATGGCGAGGGAACGCCGTTGGCTACGCCTTTATCAAGAGGTGTGGCTCTAAGACCCTTCCCACCGAAGGCTCTCCAAGGTAACCCACTTAGGAGCCACCTCATATCTTTTGCTGCCCACAGTTCAAGGCAGATAAGCACGGCTCTTCACAGACAAGGCCAGAAAGGCGGAACTCATTTCCACGCTGCATTAACCACTGGAACACATGCGAAAACGCAATAATGGTAAAAAAAAGTATACAGGCACTTCAAGATAAGTGAATATTTCATTCTACTTTCAGGAAGTTCGTTAAGACACCATTGTTATTTTTACGCCCTTCTTGCATTCAAAGCTTTGTGCTTTTCTTTTTTTACTATGAGATGCTTTGTAAAAGGAATGGGTGCTTCCTACTACTTTTGCTACAAGCACTGATATGGCAATGGCGTCATTTAGCAGGTACGTAGAAAATCTATAAGATTAGGTAGAGCTTCATCGAAGCTGAGGGCCTGAGGCACTCGATAGCTTTTAGGGCAGCCATAAGAAGGCACTTGACCTTTACCAATGTGCGTGCTTGTTTCTCGTTTTATAGCCGCTTCCACTGAATCTCTCTCTTATCAGCAGTGTGCTGTACGCACACTTAGATGTTCCCTGTAATTTGGAAAGCTGCTCTTTATCGAAATGCCCGGGCTCCTTCTGACTGTTTCAGGAGAAAGAGCTCTGCAGTGAGTGTAGTTAGTAATACTGCATCCCGGTGTAGTGAAGCCATCTTTTTGAGTACACGTGTAATCTAGTTCTGTTTTTTTTTCTGGTTGTATCACGTTCCTGATCGTTGTTTGTTTTTTGGAACAGTTTCTGCGGCTCTATATTTGCATGCACTGCTATTTGCGATCTGTTTAGCCATGGCTTTTTCAGCGCATATACATATCTACTATGCCGTACATCGGTTCGCGTTCACGTATCACACTCAGGAATTATTGTGGTCTAACACTATTGGAATAAAAACTAAGCTTACATATAGGAAAACTTTGATTCGATTCATTTCAATGTGCGCTTATCGTCCATTGTCCTTTTAGTATATGTTTGAGCTACGTGGTTGAAAACCACTGCCCACGTATTGCGCACGCACGCAATACGAGATCCTAATATTTGATGCGTATCTATCGACATTCACATGACTTGTGTTCCATGATGAAGAGTGAGGACATTCTTCATGCGTACACACGCAGAAGACATCCCATCACCAACCTCACACTCGCACAATTGGAGGCAGTGCTGCTCTGCTCGGATCAGCGTTCCTCTGACTGTTTCTGCTCCACCTCAAGAGCCTAAAACATCACTGATGGTTCACCAAGACACAAAAGCTCATCGAGTCTTCGTTGTTGCAATTCACCACTTTCATGCCGCACCACAGTTATTACCATAATGAGATAAAAAGCAAGCATCGCTACGGAACTTATAACGCACTGACCATAACGGTATGTCGCTAGATTACGAGGCAACATAAGCTATACAGACCTTACCTATCAATTTAAGGTAATATTACGACATCTAGGAAGACCTGTCATTGCGAGCATTGTGAAATCTCGCGCACTCATCGCAAACCTACCCTACCACCCTAATTTTTCCCTATGCTATAAAATTACTGCTTTTGACAAATTGAGACAGATAGTTATTCGGCTGAGCTATTTTATCATGTTAGAAAGCAAGAAAATAATGACGTCAATATGCGTGCCTGTTATGAGCACTGGCATTAGGATAGGCGCGGCTATGAGTTTAATTACACAATTGCAGAGATCGGCCCATCGTGACTCGTGCACAAGAAAAGTTAAGTCTTATACAGTGTGAATACATTAAAAGCAGGGATGAACTTATAAACATTTGCATGTTTCAACCTTCGGTTAAGAAGGAAATAGTGTTTGATAATAAATGCTGTCGAATTTTCAACTAAATAGTTTTTATAAAATTTGCTGACTGTTTCTTGCTGTACGAATGTTGTAAGAAATGAGAGCAACTGCTGCCGTCTATAGGAAGAAAGACTTACGCAACATGAGATCCTGTTACATTAATGCACTGCAGGAGGAACAGCATTTGTTGCGTGAATGCACCAGGGCCTGCATTCACAAAGACGTTCTTGCGCTATAACTCTTTGTATAAAACAAATCAATCGCGACCTTGTGCATAGTATTACCGGGGGTGGCTGGCTAATGGTAAACAGCGGTTATGCACTAAAAGCTTCGTTCATTGTGCTTTATTTCCTTAAAGTACGCATTAGGATAGGTTCTTCAGCAGAATAGTTTGGAATTGTTTAATAAGTACACCTTGCCTTGGTCCCCATGGAACTTATTCGTCTCGATTAAAGGCTTACTGATATATCCTTTAAGACATCAAAAAATTTGCAATGTGAGAATGTTTTCAACCTCGAGAAATTTCGGGAAACCTCACAGACCCAGATATAACTTTTCATAATAGCTTTTTCTGAACCAGCGGCTGAATTCATGAAACATCTAGTTCATAAATGCTCCTTACAATTTGCGGGTCGCCTTCGTTAATTGTATCTCTAGCATCCTGATTGGCTGGATCTGATTAACGAACAATTCTAGCGTAACAAGTTTTTGTGAATACGCACGAAACTCTCAAGTTATAATTTTCTGTCGAATCAAGATGCTGGATATGTTCTTACTAAAGGCCACCGACCGATGACAATGAGCACTTAACAACAACAAATCGTCCTCAATTTTATCTTAGTTTAACTTTCGTTACTCAGTAGGTGTCTGTGTAGCGACGTCATGAGACAGAAGGTGTTGACGAGCGAGCAGGAAATGTCGATGTTTTGGCACTCACTCGGAATCCCTCGGTCGCGTTCACTCCTGCTACACCTTGCGTAGCTTGATGTAGAGTCATAACACATTAACGCGCATTGATCTTCCTACAGAGAATACAGACAACTTCCTGATAACAGACGCCCAGTTTGAGCGCACAGTATTTATTATATTTCCTAAAGCGCCACGCAAAGTGCGAAATGGGTGCTGAACTTGTGCGACTCAGTTTAAGACAACTTTTTTTTAAAGAGACATTTGATATTGGCATGCTGCAGAGTTTTATGGTTGTTGAAATTCACACTTATGTGAAAAATAACTGTTTCTTTGTTAACACGACACAATTACGTGCTACAAAAGAAGTAATTTTATTCATGTGTGCGCTGAAAGCTACCTATGCATTGATTGAGTTTTTTGTAATAATAGCACAGTAAAAGATCGTTGCAGCGGAAGGCTCCCCTTAAACAATGAGTAAGAAGAACTCGCCACGCTGAGCCAAACATTGGAAAGAGCATTCGCAACAATGCATCGTCTGCTTGCAGGGCGTGCGCCTAATCAAAGCACTGGGGCATGTTCTACCCGTTCTTTTTTCTGGTTTAGCTTGGAGCAAATTTATTTCAGCGAAAATAAAAAGTGACTTGTACTCAAGAAGTCCCACCTACGCGGCTTTTTTTCCCAATTTTGTTTTATAGTTCGTTTGGAAGCTGGCAATCCCTGGTCTAGCAATCAGTGTCGGCTGGTTTCCGTTTCTTGAGCTTGCCAACTTGAAGCAAGCAAGCTGAGAGATATACAGAAAGCTGAGTTACTCACACCTCTATCTTGGCTTATTCTTCACTGACGCGTTTTTGCAACCCTTGTTCTCCCTGTAATGCATATCCGAGCTCCAGATTGCTTGCAATCGGTTCTCAACATTTCACCTCGGGGACAATGCCTCTATACAGGGCATTGCCACTGTTCTCCTATGCACTCTGCAAAAAAAAAAAAACTGCTCTGCTCTGCTCTGCTCCAATCTTCAGGAAACTAAAGCACATGTCACATACGCTTACTTGGACATATTACATTGTGGAGGTGGCGCGACAAGCCATCCGACGCAGTTACGGTATATTGAGACCGGTGAGCCACGGTGCTTAGAATGGCTCGCCAGAATAGGGGTGACAAGCATCAGTCTGCCGACGAGGGGTACGCTAGAGCAACAGCTCCGGCAGCGTCATTCCCGGGTTCTAACTCCATGTTACGTTTACATGCTTGGGCAGAGAAGCTCTCACCTTTGTCGGCTGCACCAGGCTGATAGCTGCGCCCCAAGCTTATTTAGGTCTTTCCCGCCAGCCGATGAGAGCACTCTCCTTATAGGAGGTTCAGGTCTGCAAAGAAGGTTTCCCTCAGCAATTCGCCAAATATTTTTCGTTTGTGACACCATACAGATACACTCAGCCGGTTTCATATGGATGCGAAATAAATCCGTGAACAAATAGAATAGCGGTGTCTCGTTGAGCAGTAAAGAAAAATATACAGTTCTCCTAGAACAACGAATTTTCCCAAGAGGCTGGGCAGCGTCAACGCACAAAAAAGTGGGCGTGTTCACACACATACGAATACTAGAACGAAAACTTGCACTAGAACTGTTCGGAAGAGCATGTGTCAGCTAGGCAGTTGTGATGTTGGGCATTTTATTAGCAAGGCGGCCTGCCACGGGCAATTAGTTCTTATGAACGAAACCTTTGCGAATTCTACCCAAGGATATTGCCTACGAACTCAGTAATGGCTATGCGTTCGCAGAAACACAAAAGTGCATGACAGCAAAGAGTGTCCACCGTTGCCTCTCAAAAATTTTCCTTTTGCTAAGGCTCCAGTGGTGCGTACTCGTAGAGAAAGGTTTCACCCGCATGGTTGGAACGCGAGTGTCGTGCTGCCCAGACTCCCGTGTCCGGCTGAGCGAAAACAGTGCAGCATGTGTTCCGTATGTCCCGCATAGTGCGCTATCGATGAGTGCTAGACATCCTCACTGATGTTGTTATGGGGCTCGAATTTGGCGATGTGGGAGATACATGCATCGCGTTCCTCGAGTGCGTGCCAAATTGGCTACACAAGTTCACAGTTCAAACTCACTCTATGTTTTTTTTTTTATGGACGAGTGATGCACTATCTGAAGAGAAGACATCCTTTGTCTCTTTTGCGCTTCATGTCTGAGATCGTAATGAAATAACTACGTCTAAGGAGGCGAAGCGCGGTTCGGTTTCCTTCCTCGAAACAGTGTCTTGGAGACAGCTTTCTATGCGCTAGATGGTTTCTGCATTGTTTCGAAGCGGAATATTCTTTTCTTTATTTACACCGCGAGAACCGCATAAATACACATGTTTAAACAAATCTGCCTCCCTGCTTTCGCAGCATTTTTGAAAATACGCCATACATGATGAGATGCACGATCACAAACTCCACCTATAAACAATGGAACAAGTTTAACACTCTGTGAAGTGTTTCATTTTTTTTTGCACGTCATAACCAACGCAAAGTTATTCTGCGTATGGTGACCGTGAGACGATAATTGCGGTAGTAGGCCTCACCAGTCCACCCTCTCCTGCCGTTTTGATGCTGCGCTTTTTGCCACAAAATATTTTGCTGACGGAGAAACCCCTTCATAACACAAACTTCACCAGGACATGTTACAAGCCATTATCAAGCAAGATTATCCCAGAAACAGAAAAAAATAAGAAGACAAGTTAGTAGAAATAGGCTGCGCGGGATTTCAATGTTCAATCTTGTTAGCTGTACTTGTTTATGCGTTCGGGCGGGCGTGTCAGTAGGTTTAGGTAACTCAGTAAGTCGGTTTGAATTTCGAGCTTATTGCAGCAAAGATAGTGCCGCCAGTGAGAAGTATCTTCGAAAGGTGGCTTGTGAAATAAATCCAAGATGTGTACCCAAGCGGTGACGATCACGAAACCATGAAATCTACTGTTACACTGGGATTTTTATTTACAGAGGTACCTTAAGGCGGAAACGTGTTGATACTACAGACAATGCACAGTTCCTATTCGTACTATGAAGCCCAGACATTATACAGTTGAGATCATATGCCGGAACATCTTGGTCACTGTGACACTCAAATCCCCCTTTCTTGTTTTAAACTTTCACCTAAATGTTTTCATGACATAGATTCCAATATTTGCGGGTTTATATTGTTATATAACGCCGCTCAAATCCATAGTCATGTTGCCTGTATCTTTGGCAATATATCCCTGACTCCCGTGCTTCCTATAAGCGCGAATATGCGGTATGTCCCAGCGCACTTAGAAGTGTCACGAGTGCAATAGCAATAACTCGTGTTTACAGCCCCCGTTTTCGGGACAGGCGGCGATGACGGCTGCGTTTCTCATATTGTCCATGTGGAGGGTGGCGCAGTGGGCGAGGGCATGGCAAGATAGGCCTTTCTTTTTGTCATTGTTGTCCAGTATTTGAGCAGGGCCTTTTGTATGTTTTACGTGCTTCACTTGTAAGCACCACCACAGTCAACGCGCTGCGTGGCGTGCTCCCTCGAGGCGTGAACCATAGTGCCGGCCATAAGTGTGACGTACGACACTTCTGGAAAAGAAGTTCACGGCGTGTTTTGAAAACGTTGCAATGCCATGACCCTGGCCCTATTTGTTTTTGCTAGCGCTACGTTTCGCTTGGAAACGTAGTGTAGGAAAACAGTAAAAGGTCTTCGAGCTAAGGAATCATGCGGGCAAAAAACAAAGGTAAACTCTTGTAGAATATTTAGCGTTTGAACGCCAAATGTTGCTATGGCGGACGCTTTGTCGGTGATGCTTTAACAACGTTGGCATTTGTGTGCTGAACTAGCAGCTCTCCTTCTGTGCACAATGACGTAATTTTCATCTTTTGTTGTTTAACTGTCTCTTAATAAGCAGGTCTCAAATAAACATGGAGCCTCACAATAAATATGATGTTTGTGACGCGGAAAGGCGAAATTATGTGAAACGGTCCTGCGCTAAAGCACTCAAGAACTTCCTCAAGTCAAGCACAAAATTTGGGATTTAGTATTTGAGAAAAAATTTGATCTTACAATACATTTTGATGCTTTCGATGGGACACCGGTCATGATGGGCGATTGCGGCGTTCCACGGGGCGTGCTTTTCGATGACAATGGAGTGAGTCCTGCAGTAGAGGCAGCTTGAAAACTTAAGAGTGAATTTGGTTTCAATTAAATGAAAAATAAGACGACAGATGGGTGAGTGATGAGCGCACGATAAGTGACTGTCATAAATTGAATTAGGCCTACGAGAACTGAAACCTGGGCGAGTTTGTACCAATTTATGCTTGACTTAAAGCGCAAAAAAGAAAAGTGCGTTGTCAGAGCTTGTTCCTATGTTGTACGCTCATAGAGCCTTGGTTTTTTTTATGAGCACAGTGGCGTCACAATTAAATGTTATAACTGTCGTAATCTTTTTTTTTTTTTTTTTTTGGGGGGGGGGGGAGTTTGGATTGCGCTTGCGCATTGAAGTACCTTGCTTTTTGTCGACTGATAAACCGGTGTGTGTTTCCGAGAGTAAACTTCAGTTCGAAGTAGTGCACCTCCTGTCAGGTCTCCCTGTTTTGCGTAGTCGTTTTTTTTTGCGCTTTAAGACAAGCATGAACTCGATTAGGCTTTGTTACGACAACTTTAGCTCTGCAAGTACACAACTCTTGTAGTTCAATAAAGTGAAGTGTGCCATACTATCCTCCAGCTCCAGACAACTTACCCAGAAAACACAGCGGTTGTTGTTGTTGTTGTTGCCTCAAAACAATAACAACAACAACAACCGCTGTGTTTTCTGGGCAAGCGGTGTTCTCAATAAGAATAATCCCCAACTTCCTCGTCTTCATCTATGTGCGACCGCTGACGCTGAAGATGAAGTGACGCGACCAAAGAAAAACTGAGCACATATGCAAAATCTGCTCGACTCTTGGCCGACCCCGTGAGTGGGTATGCGCCAACGATGATAATGTCATCATCATCATCATCATCATCATCTAGCGCAGAGAACTTATTCGGGTAAGAAGAAAAGGTTTTGTGAGAAAATGCCTGCCCCCCCCCCCCCCTTTTTTTTTATCGAGTGAGGTACGGAAGAAAGGAAGAAGTGCAGGGGCTTTGTCGCGCCATAACTTCAACGACGAAATGGACAAGGACACTATTCACTAGCTGGACTCTGGTCAGTATTGCAAGAGGGTGTGCGTCGCCGCAAAGACGTCATTTGCACTTTGAACGCAGGGATTTAATATGCGTAGTTCGTCCTTCGTTGGTTTTCGATCTACCGGGCAAATTGGTTTCTGCAAAGCCAGATGAGCGCCCACGTTTCCCACTTCCCAATATACCCTGGCTGAGGTATTTGCGGACACTACTCCTTAATTAAATCCGAGCGGCTCAACGGGATGTACGCCTCATTTCCGTCTGTCGGCGCCGACGGTTTCCCCTTGTGGTAGCTTCCTTACTAGCTTTGTCTTTCCCGCAGTGCACCACACAACTTACGTATCACCCGCGTAAACATGCTACAGAGCGCCCTCTAAGTAGTCCACAGATCAACGAAACCAATAAAATCCTGAATTACTTTACTGACCACTACGTCTGCCGACGATATGCGCGCCCATGCAGCCGCAATTGCTTCCTTGCATCGCAGGTTTGTCATACAGACAAAGCACGCTTTACAGGTACGTAAAGAAAAGGACGGGTAGTGCGACGTTCTCATTTCGGAGTGGGGAGGCCGCAACAAAATTCGCCAATCAGTGCACTGAATAACTAAACTTTGGATGGCTATAGGTGAGTGGCCCAGTGTGTTTGGTAAAACCTCGTTATAACAAAGTTAAAGTGGGAACCGGATTAGTTGTTCGCTTGTGTTACCACGCGGCATAACGTCACAATGGATTTCAATATAAGCGTGTAGGGCTGTTTCATAAAGACACTGCAACAGTGACTTATAACATGCGTTGTCCACAATCCATCTTTCATAATCGTCTACTTGATTACTCTTCAATTACACACCTTTAGGAACACTTTAAGAGTTGTTCTTGTCCCTGGACACCTCCAAAGTAGATGGTGGGCATCTGCTGCAGATGCAGGAGCAGAGCGCTTCGGACATTGGACAATGTCATCGTATGATTGACCCCAAGCAAAAGTGACGGCTGGTGTAAGGGCGGCCTTGGCCCAAAGTCTCCGGAGAGAGAGTTCCTCTACACGAAAAGATTGTGGGTAAGGGAGCTGACATGCGTGTGGACCAGGGCACACGTATCACGCCGGAGCATAGATTTTCGGGCAACGAAAGCAGCGTGGGGGTCTGAGGGAAGGGAAAGAGGAGGAGTTAAGGGTGTCGAGAGAAAGCGAGCAACACAATCCTCAAGGTCATACTTCGTGTTATTCCTCATTTACCTTTACTATAATATATGCCCAAACGGGTGCACAACTGTATACATGCATAGAAGGCGACTTTGCCGCTGAGGAAACATCTGAACAGCCCCGCATGCGATGAAATTTTAATAAAATGGCAAAAAATACGGCACGCTCTATACGACAGTAACTGATTCGATTTACTACGTGCCAACTTGCCAAAATATTGTAAAACCGTATAATTTGACCTCTTTAACTGTTCGTTTAATGTGGA
Source organism: Dermacentor silvarum (assembly GCF_013339745.2). Lineage (NCBI taxonomy): Eukaryota > Metazoa > Arthropoda > Arachnida > Ixodida > Ixodidae > Dermacentor > Dermacentor silvarum. The sequence continues at coordinate 48,164,839 of NC_051160.1, forward strand.
CTTCGGGACTTCGGCATATTCGCGGCTAGTAAACTTCGCTATACCGAGCTTGTGCCAAATCGATCTTTTAGGCCACGGGAGCTTCCTTGCAATTTTCTTCCTAGCAATTTTTTTAGCATTTCTGCGTTTTCGAAGCACCGATCTCTGTTTAGTTTTACACGAAGCAACTTATTCAAAGGTGTTCGTGCAAGACTCCTCCTCCAAGGGATGCACGCCGCCTGACTCATTGCAGTATGGCACCCCCTCTGGGCGAGTCCCGAGATTCCCCTTGTACATTTGAGAGGACTGGCATAGCGGAAGCTGGCGCAGCCAATCAATCAATCGCGCCACGTTTTAAGATACACCGCCAGCAGAACTAGCCAGATTTAAAAAATTGTTTTTCACCGTTGTCCATATTTCTTCTCTAGAAATTTATCCACTTTTTATTTACCGGAATCCCGAATAACAATTTCGGGTGTGGGACAATAAATGTTTCTAATGTATTGATAAGTTCTACGATTACAACTTCAGGAGTAATTTTGCGTCTGCCGTTCGAACAAGCTAAACGACAAAAGCAGTTTTTACCTAAGCCTAAACGGAAGTGGCCCGTTAGTGGTTCAGTTCAAAATTCTTCCAACCAGCAAGGACACGCTGATGGTATTTGACCACGGTAGATGACAAACACCACCTGTACGTAACACCACAATTTGCAAACTTAATTGTCATAGTTTAATAACATCAAAACAAATCCACGTTATTGAAAAATATTCACCGTATTAGCGAATGCCAATCAATACAAATTACAGCTCACGTATAATGATTGATATTATCTTCCTCATTATTAGCACTAAAATCAGGGGCGCTATAACGTAAAATGATTGCAAACTGTTTTGATTCCAATTTCTGCAATCAGCCTCCACAATTGGTCAAAACATTTTCGGGTCACTCCCAACTTCGCCTGTCTGTCACGCGACGTCACGAAAAGCGCGATAGCCCCCATCTGATATAACGTGTACACACTTATTATGCATGATCAAACCTCACAAAAGAAAAATAATCATTCCTGATTCTACGCCATTTCACCATTAGCCCTCTGCTATTGGTCCAATGTTTTCTGGCTACGCCCATTTCGCCTATCTGTCACGCGACCTCACAAAACCACGAAAACTCGCCACGTTATAGTGACGTGTACGTGAAAAAATGCATTGATATGCCGAACAAAACTGAAAATTTCTCTAAATAGCCACAGACTGTTCCGTTCCGAAAGGAATAGAAAATGGCTGCCCGCCGATCGCTCAAGCTATCGCTATTCGCACCTACCGGTGCGCATGTGTTTGTTTGTACATGATAAACCTTTTTGCGTGTCAGTAAAACGTTATCGATCCCTTTAGGCATGCATAAGACATCGCTCTGCCAATTCTTCCTTGCTGAGGATCCGTTTTAGCGGCATTCTTATCCTTCTGTTACCCGCCGACGCGATTTCGACGAGCCACCGCAAGCTAAGTAAGGCGAAGCGGACCAATCGGAGAAGCCGGCACCACCCTCTTCATGCGGTTATCTATTTTCGCTGTGTTGGTTCGGCCCCATCGAAACCCTCTCCACTAGAACGTGCTCCTCGCCTCTTGTCAGCCAATTAGATAAGAAAAACCGCTGAGCGTAGACAATGTTATTGGTTTTGAAAGCGAACAAACGTGACCTCCTATAAACGAGGAGAGTGTTTGATTGGGTTGTTCAAACAACGCTGCGAGTCACCGTCCGATGTTTGCGTCGGTCGTTACGTAAATTTGACGTCAGGAGTTTGGAATCAAAACAGTTTGGAATCATTTTACGTTATAGCGCCCCTGGGGACAGTTTGTGGTTTGTTTTCGTGTTCATAAGTCTCAATGTGACGCTGGAATCCTTTGCCCAAAGAAATTAGAATTTTAATTTTAGAATATTTATTTGAAAATTCTGTATCAACAAATCCGGCACACATTAATAAATCAACGCACTTTACGTTCCACCGTGCCGCGTATTAAGAGTGTGCGTTACGTTCCCAATGACGCGGTCTATATGTAATATTGTTCATATTGTTGCATTGTATATTAATGTTTTCGTAATTATTTCTTTCGTAACCGCATAATCATACATTACCCCGCATTTGCTCAATGACTCATTTGTTTATTTCTGCGCATGAAAGTTGCCATTCATTTGTTAACGACAAGGACCACTCGCAGAACTTTCGGGGTTTCATGTCCCACCTTTATGTGCCGCTTCAAGAGTAATTGTCATAAGAAATTGATAGATTTACTGCCTAATTGACTGATTGAAAGTGCAATATGTCATCAGGTTTGCCGGGTGTTGCTAACAGACAGAAAACTATGGCAGAACTCATCTCACGATGACTTTCTACGCTAATGCAATTAACATTCGAGCTATGCAGCCACACGCCGTATTTCTAAAGTCGTTTATTTAGCGTCCGTAGCGGTCATTCTGAGGCTTCCGTTACTTACGCTATATGCGACATACTTTTTTCTATCGTCCCACTTTGTTATAGCACTCGCTTGCCAAGATAGCCCATGAGCATGGCGAGATAAGAACAACTTTACGACGTCCACGCGCTGACAGCGATGGTATCCAAAAGAAGGAATGACGTCGACGGAAAGACAAAAGTGGTATGAGGGCGACGGTCTAACGACATCAGGGTGACGATTCTTAAACGATGACAATGCTAAAACGACGACAGTGTGACAAGCACACGAGGACAACGGGATGACGACGAGTGTATGACAAAAATGGCGAGATGATGACGGTATGACGACAAACGTATGATGACGCGGGGATAATGACGATGGCACCACCTCAATGACATGACCATCACGGTATCACAATGCATGCATGATAGTAGCTGTCTGTCGACGACACAACAAGAACAATGACACGACAATGGCGGCATAATCAGGATTGAATGACGACCGCACTATTACGACAGGATTGACCTCGATAGAACGACAGAGGCAGAATGCGATGACGACGCCATGTAGAGAGCCGGACGACGAAGCTGTAATGACGACGATAGAAAGAACATGATGGCATCGCAACCACGAGCACATGCGTAGTGGCACAAGCTCGTAGGCAACTTCGGCTAGTGTGTTGGCGGAAGAGGCTAGATAGACAGATACGTTGGCTCAAAACATCTGAAGTAGACAAAGAATGCTAACTGCAATAAAAGGTCCCACCAAACCATTCAAGTGGCTGTAGTTGGTTGTTGGAAGAATGCCTGTGATAATAACGCATGCGCTCACAAGACTGTGAAAGATATATTACCGACAACTCATTTTATAAGTAACTGCTGCGGAATCTCTATGAAAGGGGCCTGCACGCTTATATTTACCTCCATTATGGCGTTATGCCAAACGAAAAAAAAAAGGCGGTGACTTTTACGCTCCTATTCACATTCATAGAATAATTAATTTGTTCCTTCATTCGTCAGTTCATTTACACTGAATCATTCCCCCACATATTGTGAATAAGCATGATAAAAAAACGGAAATAAATGTGAGAGACAGCCCGGCCGGGCCGTTTCGCCTATTGCTCTCCCCCTAAATGTGCAAACTCGCACAGTTGAATAAAAATTCAATGTCTCTTGAAACATGACATCAGTCTCATTAACGTATTTTGTGCTAACACTTAGCTTTCAATCAATGATGACCCACATAACATTGAAGGCCCTTTTTAAACGTGCTACCCTCTCCATGTTACACTAAAAAAAATCTACAAAATTTTTCAATCGTGTTCATTCTGTCCAACTGTAGTGCTACTACCACTGTAATCAACACAAAATTCACGCTTAACTTTCACCTCTCAGCATGCACACGCTCGTCTATGACTACCGCGTAATGTCTATTATCACAAGAGCGTCTTAAGATCTCTGCTCTTCATATATGCTCCTTATGTTTCTTCTCGCATAGGTCACCCACATGTGGTCGCGTCCACTGCGCTACACAACCCCGTGATCTCCCACAAAAATTGTTTATCGTCATAAATGGACACACATTTAGGACTTCACGTTTCACCAAATTTGCAAGATTGGAGTTATTCGTCTCCAGCATTCATGAACATCCCCAAGCCACAACGCCTTTGCGCCACGCTTGCTAATAGGTTAGAACTACTACAACACGTCACACCGTTTTATCGCAAGGGAATTTTTGCCAGGCTCTACTCATTATTTCTTTCTTGCAAGGATAAAGTAGGTTTTAGAACAGCAGGCATGTCTTTCAGTGCTTTAAATCTTGTATATTCGATGCATTTTATATGTCATTTGATAAGAAATGTGTACACGGGGTTATTTCTATGCACACACTCAGTGAATACTAAATGCTCTACGTAGAATCGTTGGCCGAATTTGAGTTAGTAGTGCTTTGATGTACATTTAGAATTGTTGAGTGTCGTGCGCCGTTGAGTTCACTAGAAGCAGTGGTGTCAGAATCATTATTTCCTATACTTTAGATAACGCAGCTGTAGCGCCACATGGCACTGTAGATATTAGCGCACAGGTCAGTGATAGAAATACGGAACAATACAAAGGTTAAAACTGATACCTGGCATGCCGCACAGACCGGGATTATCTGATTTCTCACGTGATAATGTGATTTCGTGCGGTCTTCATTCCTGATTTAAGTGGCAGAGATAGCTGGCCGGCTATACTTCTCCGCGCTAGACTACTCCAACATTTACGAGAGGACTACGAGTGCGTCCTCGGACACTGCATGTCCTAAGTTATTCACGAATTCGCTTTGCGTGACGCGCCAGCTGCCTCCTTGAGCGGGAATGCTGGTATACATTCGCTCCTCACTACAGTGCTAATTTGGTACAGTGTCACGGAACCGAGTTTCAGAACTCAACACCGCTCCACGGGAACACTCGACGGAATGTTTAATATGGAATGCAGTATACCTTTCTAGGAATACTAATGGGACCCGAGTGGACTGACGTCGGAGGTTCTCAGAGAGAAAGTGAGGAAGGAAAAGCAGCTGGAGGGAGGCACGTGCTTAAGGTGGTGGTCTGAGGTGAGACGAGTCTCTGTTCTGCAGCCAGTAGATTTAGTTCACCGACAAAACAAGTATATCTGAGGTGAAGGAGCAATAGTTCATTTTTTTTCGAGCAGGTTATCCGATCTACCCTAATTTTGTATGCTCCATTCCTGAAATCTCGCGCAGACTGTGCTACATACAAGAGCTCGAAAGTGCGGAAAAGGGACTCAGAACTTGTTAGTGGTAGTCAGCATCCTGAAGAGGTACAGGAGTGCATTTATTTAGGCTAAGCGAAAATAGGAAACACCGTCGATGCAAAGTAAAATCGCGAACGAATAAAAATGGCATGCTGCAAGTACCACAGGAACATTCCGGGCTAAAAACGGGAAGTTTTCGATCTCTTCGAAGCAAAGATTATCCAAGCGATGATTCCTACCTGCACTAACGAATAGGGCTGAAATTGGAGGATACTGGAAAGGCTTGATAAGAAGCTAGTTACCGCACGTCCGGCAATGGAACAAAAAACTATAGCCGTACCATTTAGAGAAAGGTAGTCGGTAGTTTGAAATAAAGAGCACACTGGTTCACCTGATATTCTAGTGTACAATAAAAGGAAGAAAAGCAATGGGGCAGGTTTTGTGTTGCGTAGAGCAGGTAATCAGTATTGGATTAGACTGACAGAATGGGTGCCTAAGAATCTAAGTGCAGTCCAGGATGACAGAGAATCAGGTGCTGTGATGAAATTGGAAAATTGTAAAAAAAATTGGGTGGAGTCAGCTGACGCAAGGTAAGTGGAATTGGTATCAGAGACACAGAAGAAATTTCAATAGAGTGCATAATTTTACTTGACTGTTTCGGCTGTTGTTATGGTTGTTCAGTGGCCAGCCAATGGTCGGTAGTTGAACTCAACAAGGAAAACGTTCCGTGCTTTCCTTTGTCTCTCTCTTTAGCTGCCTCTCATGATCACTTTCTTGCTCGTTCGTTCATTTCGACGATTCGATTACATCAAAAAATTATTGTGGATAGTTTCTGCACATTGTTACGGATGAACCGATGTCAGATCTTCGTCCTGCAGTGAACGAACTGATATTGATGACAAGAAGTTTTATTCTCCATGTGTTAAGGTAGTCTAAAAATTAATAAAATATTGTTTTATTTTCAATACCTTAGGTATGAAATAAGCAGTGTACTGTCACCATTGTTTGCTAGTACTGCGATCTCAGGTCTTTACGAATCACACTTCTTGATGGCACGAACGTCTTGACCAAATAAAACCTTAGCATGGTGAATTGAAAAATTAAGTGCTTCTCTATTTTCTGGTAAACGTAAGTGGTGCTTCAGTGGTACTAGAGCCAAATAAACACAATGGCTCGAAACTAAAATTTTTTTTCGAACGCCTAATTTTACTGTGGTAGCGCTTGTGCGATATTACGTGATATGGGTCAATTTCTGTTTAACAAAATTATATTTGTATTATTCGCAAACATGCTAAAAACGCAGAATCAATGAACATCGGCGCTCAAGAGATGTAGATTTTATCAAAACAGTTATCCTGCAATTTGTTCTGTGATAATCGTAATTGAATCTATATTATAAGTAAACCATAGCTCCAGATAATTTTCTGCGCCCTGCTGATTGTAGCTGTAGGTAAACATAACATGGAGTGCCTGTGTCTATAGAAGGAATACTTGAGACGGATACTTCGAGCGTAGATTTGGAGACAGCAGAGGAATTCAAAATGCCAGGTAACGAAAATTAATTTGTAACAAAAATCTTACTAAAAAACGTTTTCACACAGTTAAAGACGTTCGTAAGTTCAGCAAGCTTCCGAAGACTCCCGATGTAATAATTAGCGTTTTCATCCTCATCATCAGCAGCCTATATTTTATGTCCACTGCAGGACGAAGGCCTCTCCCTGCGATCTCCAATTACCCCTGTCTTGCGCCAGCGTATTCCAACTTGCGCCTGCAAATTTCCTAACTTCATCATCCCATCTGGTTTTCTGCCGGCCTCGACTGCGCTTCCCTTCTCTTGGTATCAATTCTGTAACCCCAATGGTCCACCGGTTATCCATCCTACGCATTACATGGCCTGCCCAGCTCCATTTCTTCCGCTTAATGTATCTTAAGGGAGGTTTTACTTCTGCCTAAAGTAAGCGTAAGTCAATTTACAAACCTTAAACAGTCGTTGCAGCGGTAGACGTAGGCAAGAAGTTCTACAATAGGGGGGCAGCAGTTTTACGAACCTAACAATGTGCATCCGCGCCGTTCGAGCTCTTGCTGATAATTGATGGAATGTGCTGTTGCATCCGATTGACCGGAGGCTGTAACTGATAACCGAGGATGGCACGTGCTTCCATCTTTGGGGCAAGCTCTTATTGGCCGTCCTAAAGTTACAAGCAGTTTTAGTGCATAATTGTGTTGGGCTTGCGCTAGCACGGAAGGCAGTAACGTTGCTGCTGTGCAGTGAACATATGGCTAATGTCTCACAGGCTGTAATCATGCACGCAATAGATTAAATTTTCATACTCATCAAGACATTCAATGGGGAAGTAGCAAGAAAGTGTGGTGTCCGTTCATGACAATCGTAAAAATTGCGGTTGATATATTTGGACCCCTCCTATCGCCTCTTTTTTTTTCGTTTAGGATTGCCTGATGAGTGAGCATTTTTGCAGGCGCTTCCGAGGCTAGGCTTTTCCATGCGAGATTAAAGAACGACAAAACACATAAATGTCTGCAATTATAAGAAGTCCTTGGTGTTGGACAGTTCCCAGGTGCCTTCCGAACTCTTTGCTTCTAGCTTTCTATTATATTGCTTATTGTTCTAATTCAGCAGTAAATCACAGCGTCGTAGTGTCTTGCCCACAGTTTTTCTCATCATGCAGTTTACGGTCTAACGGAATGCAAGCATAAGATGGTAGAATCACGTCTATGGTACGAAACAGAATGCCATACCGTGAAATTTGAAAAAAAATAGAAATTGTGTATAAAAAACGGTCCACAACTGACACTAAAATCACGCGCACTGCTCGAATAGTGCCAATGGTTTGAAAAACGTCGCCTTCCTTCCCCCCCTCCCCCCCCCCCCCCCCCACGGCCTATCGCGCGTCGAAATAAGTCGCGTTTGCTCTACATATATGGTGATTGTAAAGAAGGAAAGAGACGCTTAATTCTGCAGCCCTTCAGGGAGAACGGCGCGGAACGCGCGTTTGTCCTCCGCTCTGCGTTCACTCCCCGTGAAAGCGCGAGTCCCTGGCCCCCTTTCACTCGCACATATAGCGTCCGGTGCGCGGCGACGATTTCGTCGCCATTGATGTCATTCGGAACCTCACGGCGACGGCGACGGCGACGCCGATGGCAGAAATCCGCTTTGGAGTGTCCATATAATTGCTATCGCAATAATAAAATATGCCTCTTGAACGAAACCAATAATCGTAGGACCACACGCCTCTACAAAATGGTGTGCTTGGGACCTGGAAATCGAACCTCTCTACTGCTGCATCAGTGCCTGAATTCACAAAAACTTCTTGCACTATAATTTTTCGTAAGAAAGAATTTTACCAATCCGAATGCCAGACATATCATTAGTCAAAGCGGTCAGCCAATGGAAAAGCGAACTTACGAAACAAACGTTTTCTGAATCTGGCCACAGGTTTGCGCGTCGTAACCTGTGGGGTATTTCTACGCTGTACACACGCTAGGGCTGGTAATATCGATTAAGGAATAATCGAATAAATGTATCCCCCAATACGATTAATGTCCACCTTTCATATTTATCGACTTAATCGCTTCGGCCTGTTCGAATATTCGTTTTCGAGAGTTCGACAAGAGTGGCGAGAAAATTTTTGATATTGGACTGGGGAATGGCGGCGCACGAGCAGTGACGGTGCTACTGTGGTAGAGCTACAGTGTCGACTGTTTTTACGAGTCCCAAGTGATGCGGAGCCGAACGCTTCCCTTATCTTCACCCACGCCGCTCGAACGCGGAGGGTTGAAATGTTCTCGCAATTTGAGGCATACTACAGCAAATGCAGTCTTGAATCTTCAGGCCACTGCCAGTCCACTAAAGACCTGGCGCAGCATGAGCACTGTTTTGGAGTATGCATTTCACATAGGAATTAAGTTCGTGTCAATTCCAGCAAATCCATAGCGTCCCAGCATCTATTCTCGCATCCTGCGTGTGTGACCCAAACATCCCAGCCCATTGACGTTTCTTCCCTCTGTCGAAACTAGCATGTGGTTCAACATCTTAAACATGTAATTTTCACTTTACTTATGTATATTGCAATTTCTTGCGTATTTCACTTGGACTTCACCTTTCATTTTTGCCATTTTTCGTATTTCTTGTTTAACTGTACTGTAGAGGGATTCACTAGTGTCATGATCTAATTTAATGCTGCACTAAGTGCCATTTTATAACACAAATTGTTTATTTTTTAAACAGCTACTAGTGCCAACTATATTCAGTCTTTATCAAGTTAAACATTAACTTTTATCAAAGGTTTACACAATTGTGTTTCAAACATGGTTCCACCTGTCAAACATTAAAATAGGGTTGTACAAATGTAGACAACTGTGTTTCCACCTCTGTCAAAGTGCGCGACAAAAATTTTGATTATTTGATGAAAAGCCCTGCATCGAAAGCGATTAATCGATTAATGGCTAAAATGGTGAATTATTCATTTTTAATAAAATAAAATAGTAATCGACCATCCTTAACACGATGATGATGATGATGACGATGATGATGATTTATTGGCATCCCCTTTGAAACGGAGCGGCGAGAAATAGTCACCTAGCCTGCTTGATTTAATCAGGTATACTATACATGTTCTTTATCTAGCATTTTTGTATACCTCTCATTATTATTTTTCTTTTTCAAAAATTTACCTTGTGCCACTGCCTATGATTTTAAGATATCAGGTCGTATCCATCTTTTCCCTGCTTTTTTTCCACCATTACTCCAATCGTCTCTTGCTGATCTCTACGGCTGATCTGTTTATGTTTCCTTCCACTTTGAAACCAAGCGCTTCTGGGAGTTGCATGTTATATGTTACCTACGGTTCTCGCTTGGTGGATCCCGTCGCATTCCATCAGGATGTGCTCAGTGGTTTCTGGATCTGTACTGCAGCATGCACATGTCTCATCTAGTTCCGAATATTTGTTCCGATACGTTTTCGTCCTTAGGCAACCGGCTCGAGCCTCAAATAGCAAGGCACTGCCCTTTGTGTTATCGTACAGATTTTCCCTTCTAATTTCTTTCTTCTCATTCGTGTAAATCTCCATTGTCCTTTTTGTTTCCATTCTTTGAATCCAATTCACGGTCTCTATTTCTCTCTTTCTTTCTGATGACTCCTGGTTGTCTATTTGCACTTTCGATTATCCTGTACTTGGTTGCCAACTTCCTTGACCTCTTCCTCCATTCTGTGTCCACGCTTTTCATGTAGAGATACTTGTGCAATTTAGCCGCCCATTTATTTTCATCCATGTTCCTGAGCCTTTCTTCAAAACTAATTTTGCTACGTGCTTCTCTGACTTCAAAAGAGGCCCAACCCATGTCACCCTGCACTGCCTCATTTGTGGTATTACCGTGGGATCCCAAAGCCAACCGGCCTACTGATCTTTGGTTAACTTCCAAACCCACCAATATATCCGATTTTAAGCATATAATGTCATTTGCGAATGTTAGCGATGGCACCATTACTCCTTTCCAGATTCCACGCACCACCTCATACTTATTGTGGCCCCACAGTGCTCTGTGTTTCATTATTGCTGCATTCCGCTTCCCCTTTATTTTCAGATTATCTTGGTGGTTGTTTGAGTAATTCTTTCCTTCGTTTATGTGTACGCCGAGGTACTTACATTGCTTCGCTATGGGTATTACTTGCTGTTGAATTCACACCACGAAGTTATTCGTGTGTTCATTAAAGATCATAATTCCTGATTTCTCTGTGCTAAACTTAAGGCCTAGATTTGTCGCTGCATTCCCACAGATATTCGCAAGTATCTGTAAATCTTTTTTATTGTCCGTCAGTAGCACAATGTCGTCGGCGTACATCAGTCCGGGGACCTTCTGTTGCACCATTTGTCCATTACGCATGTAGGATAAATCAAAGCCTAATTCGCTGTTTTCCAGTCGTCTTTCTATACCCTTGACGTAAAGCGTGAACAACAATGGTGACAGAGGGCATCCTTGCTTCAATCGTTGGTGAAGTCCCACCATTTCATTTCCTTTTCTACCTTCCCATACCACTTGTACTTGGTTGTCTCTATATATCTCCCTCAGCGGCTCCACGAAATCGTCATCTATGCCTTCGTATTGAAGAATATCCCACAACAATTCCCTGTCTACGTTGTCATAAGCTCCTTTAATGGATAGAAATGCTATCCATAAAGGTCTTTCCTGAGCTACTGAAATCTCTATGCACTGAGTTGGTACAAACAAATTGTCTTCTAAGCGTCTGCCTGGCCTGAACCCATTCTGTAGTTCCCCCAATAGTCCGTTTTTCTCCACCCACTTCGACAGTTCTAATTTTATGGCTTGCATTGCCATTCTATATATCACCGACGTTACTGTAACTGGCCTGTACGAGCTCGTCTTATCCTTATCTCCTTTGCCTCTGTAGATGAGATTCATCTTGCTTTCACGCCATCCAACGGGAATTTTCTTTGTTCTAATCACTTGCTGTATCGCATTATTCAAGCAGTGCCTTGCTTTTTGGACCGAGGTTTTTGATTAGCTGTATTGGGATTTCATCGGGTCCTGCTGCCGTGCTGTTAGGGACATTTTATGCTGCCTTTTTCCAATAAAAGCTTTCTATGCTAAATTTTGATCTCTCTGGCCTCTCTGCTGTTGCTGGATCTGTTCTCTGAACTACGCTTTTTCTCGTGCCGAAGTTTCCCTAATAACGTCTGTGATGTACGGCATCGCATCATCTCCTTTGTAGATGTTACCGTCTTCATCCCTTATAGCCGTTTGCGAGTTTTTAGTTGGAGCTCCGAGCAGCTTTTATATGGTTGTGGCGCCACCTGTACGTGTATTTCCGAGGCCACAACCGGCAGTGCTGTAGCAGATAGTATATAGTGTAGATAAAGTACACGGCGGTGGTGTGCAATACGGCAGCTTGCTGCTGCCGGGGTAAATGAGTTACAGAGCAGGCGGAATCACTGAAGTCTTGGTATTATTTTTGTTTTCATTTTTATCAAGGAGTGTTGTTTCAACTTGAAGAAATACAAATTATAAGTATATCTGCATTTCTATCTACTTGAAGCAACAAGCTTTAGAGAATGTTTGCTGAACGAGCAATTTTTACTTGCGACATTTCTTCCTACCCCAAAGAGGGCGAAGCAAATAATACGATCATACTTCAGCATTTCGTATCAACTCCTAGTGCGTGCACCATTCAGACCATCTGTCTCACAGCAATATAGCATTCCGAAAGAGCGCTTTCATCGGCGCTGTATCAAAGGGATTCCGGCGTGTAATATAGCAAGTACACGAGCTCCAAGGAAAGAAGCAGTTTCGAGATCGATCTCGTCTCATATACGAGTCAGATGGAAGGGTCATAAATACGTGCCTGTTCAGGCCGGTATCCTGCGTGAAAGCCCAGTCGTGTGTTGCTAGACGATACAGCCGCCTACTTTCATTAGCTCGGAAAGATACACCCGCAGCAAAAAGTGCCTGCGCGTGGAGGCGTGTCTGCATCGAGGACATGCATTCCAAGGGAGTGCTTGACTTTTTTGCTATTTGTGGAAATAGTTATGGCCGACATGAGATTTAGGGTCTGCCGTAAAGCCTGGCTGACGTGCATTGATGCGCTGCATGTAGTCCACTGAAAGCATGATTGATGGTTTCCCGAGTCAACATTGACTTTGTTAGGTAAAGCGTACTTCAGTAGTGAGCTTGAGAGCAGGAATGCCGAAAACTCATGGGAAAGCACCAACATGTTTACTTCCGCGTGATGACATTGCGTGTTTTGCAAAAAAAGATGTCAGCTAAGAGGCTCATTTTTTTTCTTCAAGCAAGTTGTGTTGCTCCCTATTAAGCTTCATTGCCACACGAAATAATCATAATTTCTTCATAATCGTCTTGTAATTTAGTTCATTGAGGACATACGAACGGCAAGCAATAGCGTTACACCCAACATTGTTGTGCAGTTCTCACGCAGGGCACAGCGAGATTCCTTTCTTGCAAAAGCCAAAAAGAATAAACTGACGTCCTACGAAGCAAGATTTGCCACATAATGTTCCCATCTATATTAATGAACACGTCCTGTTTTGAAGCGGCTATTTGGCGCGGCAAACGTAAAGCGCAAGGATTCCGGCTGGAAGTATGCGTGCACAAGGAATGGAAAAATTATGCTGCGCAAGTCTGATAAATCTAACGTTGTCCCGATCACTTGTCATGATGATTTATCTTAGATGCGTGAGAGCATCTGCACTTACACCTTTCGTCGAATTTGCTTTTAAACATGGTCCTTCGTTCTACTGACGTCAATCTATGAGCGAAACAGGCTGATCCTGGTACGACACTTTTTCATGTGAACGTTCGTTCTCTAGCAAACGAAGAAGATGAAATCATCCTGCTTTTCAAAGCGCTACGTAAAGATTTTCAGCGATAATGGTCAAGGCAACATGGTATACGATGTCATGGCAGGTTTTCCATCTCCCGGGTGATGAATCTTTCTTTTTAAATCGCGAACATGAAGGTATGCTACTTTCGCTTAGAGAAAATATAACTTGCCGCACTGTCGATGAATTTTGTTCCGAAACACCAGATTATAAAGTACTTACTGTGCAAGGCGAGGAAAGCGTCTTCTGTGCGGAGGCATTACTGGCTTTGTTGCTTTCCTGGACAAAATTCTTTGTAATGCGACAGACCTGAACTTAGCTCCTTATATAGGTGTGACATCAGGATTAACATGCCTATATCTAGCCATGTACAAAGAGAGATTAGCCCCATTATAACAGCAAACGCTTTCGTAAATGTCTTTGGTAAATGTAATAACCCAAGCCATAAGGATCACTAGAGAAACCGCGTCGCAACTCGATGTGTTTATGACAAACGTTGGTGCCACGCTTTTGAAAGCTGATACTATCAGCACAGATATTAGCGATCACCTTGGAATTGTTGTTTACTACGAAAAATTGACACAATAACCGTAGTAGGACAGCCAGATTTTTACATTCAGAGAATAACAAATCGAAGGCTTCAATCTTTTCGCGATGATATTGGACGGCAAGCTTGGAACACCGTTTTCGAGGCAAGGTAATCTGACAGCGCCTATATTAGAGTCATAAATTTTTAAGGAAATTTACGTTAGAAATTTCCCTTTCACCAAGGTAAAGAAAAAACTTAAGAAAGCTCGGAAACCATGGCTTTGCCACGAATTTTTAAGCATGATTAAACACAAGCGCGTGGTGTATGCATAATTTATAGAAACCAGAGACCTTACACTTGTCAAGTAATTTAAGTCATATAGAAACAAACTTAATGCAAAATTAAAATCAGCCAGAGATTCCTATTACCAAGCTGCCTTTTTTTCGGAGGAGCGCACGCAGGCATTCATAAACGGTTTTGAAAAAGGTAAATTTTTTTACTGCATCCCATTACCTTAAATACTGTGCCTGATAGCAATAGCTCCAAGGGCAAGGTTCAACGCTGTACTGCACTAGCCATCGCCTTTAATGATCATTTAAATAAACAGTGTACCCAATCTCACCACAACTCCGGTTACGACGTTACCATATAAGTAAATGCTAAAGAAGAATCCCTCTTTCTTGCGCCTACTACCTGTAGTTCATGAAGTATTTTTATGCATAATAGTATCCAAAATAGCAAAAGTAGGGTCACGCGGTATGCAAATAGGACCACTGAAATACGTGCTTGACATCGTTTGTCCTGGAATCACACACATTCACAACATGATTTTAAGTTCTGGCATTTTTCCTGTACATATGCAAGTTGCTCGAGTTATTCCTATATTTAAGCGCGGCGACAAGGACGAGTTAAAGAATTATCGTCCGATTTCAGTACTGCCCGTCTTTTCCAAGGGTTTAGTAAAAGTTGACCACATCACACTCTTATCATACTTCAACAAGTATAACTCACTGCATGATTTCTGGCATAGATTCCGAAAACACCTATCATCATAAACAGCACTGTTGATGCATAAAGAAGTCATTTTGACAGCGTTGAGTAAGAAAGAACTAATTACCCGCCGTGGTGGCTCAGTGGTTATGGTGTTGGGCTAGTGAGCACAAGTTTGCGGGATCGAATACCAGCCACGGCGGCCGTATATCGATGGGGGCGTAATGCAGAAAGCACCCGTCTACTTCGATTTAGGTGCACGTTATAAAACCACAGGTGGTTCGAATGATGTGGAGTCCCCCACTACTGCGTACCTCATAATCAGATGGTGGTTTTGACACGTGAAATCCCACAATTTTATTTTTGAAAAGCTTTTGACCGTATTAATCATGAGATTGCTGCATAAACTAGAAAAATACGCTGTCTGGGGGATTCCGCATGAGCTTCTGAAATCTTATCTGTCAAATAGAAAGCAGTTTGTAAACATTGACAATGGTTCATCTTCGTTATTGTAAATACGTACTGGCGTTGCGCAGGGCAGTATACTGGGACCGCCTCTGTTCCTGCTATATGTAAATTATATAGTTGACAGTGCTCGTGATGTCAGAATGATCTCGTACGCAGATGATACCACAGCTTTCGTTACGGGTACATCTGAAATAGCGATAGAGCAGAAAGCACATCTGGCACTTAAAACCTTAAAACAAGTGGCAGATGTAAACAGTATAAAAATAAATGCCTCTAAAACTGAAATGGTTCTGTTTTTCCCGAAAGGTAAAGAATTAAAGGGTATTCATATCAAATTGGATGATGAAGTTATAGAAAGTGTCAATAGCGTAAAAATTTTACGCGTGGTTTTTCAAAACATTTGGCATGGAATGGACATGTAGAATACATTAATTGTAAAATGTTTTATTCTGTGGTATCATCTCGCGTACGAGACATGCTTCCGGTTTTGGTTTAAGTACTTCTGTATAACCCGCTGGTACTGTCAATTTTACAGCATCGCAACACCGTCTAATAAACACGAGAATAAGCATGACCAACGTGGAAACACGTTCTTTTTTTACTGTCAAAAGTTTCGTCTGGTGGGCCGGCCTTCGTCAGTAAACATGTAACGAGAGTGTTGTAACACATGTAACACATGTAGCATGTAACACGGCAAAGTAACCATGCGTGCGACATCCACCTTTACAGGTGGACGTCGCACGCATGGTTATCTCGCGCATTGTGCATGTTGCAGTTTGTGTATATCCAATGTGTAAGAGTATCAATTTACTGCCGAATATTTTTGCGCATGTGCAGCAATATTTTAGAAATATTGAAAAAGTCTGCTACTGTTTTGTTACGTGTCACTGACGAAGGCTGGCCCACCAGCCGAAACGTTGGACAGTAAAAAAAGTGTTATCACGCACGTCGTATTTATTATTTAATGCTCTACCAACGCAGCCAATGCAATTCCTCGCCTCCGAATATATATGTATATATATTTATACATACATACGGGCGAAGACGAGACACCGAGGGACACAATTTTTCTTGGGCAAAAGTGGAAAGGAAACTGGCCGAAAAAATAACCACAACCTGCGTATCACGCGACCTGTCACTACCAATTATGCTACGGTGACGGCTATCAATCCGTCGACTATATATATATTGTGAGCGCATTGTGGGCATATCGTCGTCGTCATCTGTACAAAGGACTCATCATCTTGTGTTGGCGCTATTTGTGCATATCGTCATCGTCATCTGTACATACGAATCATTATCATCTTTTGTCTCGTGCGGTGCTTCGTCTCTGCTTCGGGTGGCTGCTCGGAAAAAAAAGGCATCGCATTGGTCGACGTCTCACAATATATAAAAATATATATATATATATATATATAGAGAGAGAGAGAGAGAGAGTCTGTAAATGAGTGCATTAACCTAGCTCAATTACTCAAGGGGACGCTGATCATGAGACGGAAATTTAAAGAATAATAAAATTGGGTTGGAGTGCATAGGGCAGGCATTACCAAATCCTGACTGCGTTGGAATGAAAAGAGTAGAATCCCTGCATTCTACCGATGCTAACATATCAGGCAGAAACTTGGAGGTTAACAAAGAAGCTCGAGAACAAGTTAAGGACCGCACAATGACAGATGGAACGCAAAATTTTAGACCTAATGTTAAGAGACAGGAAGAGAGCGGTGTGGATCAGAGAGCAAATGGGGATAGCCGACATTCTAATAGACAATAAGAGAAAAAAATGGAGCTGGGCAAGCCACGGAATGCGTAGGACGGATAACCAGTGGACAATTAGAGTTACAGAATGGATACCAAGAGAAGGTAAGCGCAGACGAGGACGGCAGAAAAGTAGGTGGGTTGATGAAGTTAGGAAATTAGCAGGCGCAAATTGAAATCAGCTAGCGCAAGGCAGGGGTAATTGGAGGTCCCAGGTTGAGGCCTTCGTCCAAAAAGATGAAGTACTCATGACGCCTGCGGCAGAAAGGATGTTCCACATCCGCCGCCAAGGTTTGAGAGTGGAGGCGCTGGCTAACACTCCCAGGGTTAGCTTTAGTAGTAAAAAAAATGTGGCAGTTTCGCCTGAAGGCGAAACATCAATTGCGATAGCAAATTAGTATAGAGCTATACGGAGTAAGGATCGTAGTTTTATCAGCTGTTTAAGCTTGGACGTGCAGAAGCACCAGCAACGCGCAGAACTGCTGTCGACGCTGTCGGCGTTTTGCCCGCGTTCGCATCGAACGCGCGCGGCGTTGGTGACTGCTGACGGTGCGTATGGGGGCTGCTCGAAGGGTGTGGACGAGATCAGAACGGGACCCTCGTCTCGCAGCGTCGGAAGTCTTTAACACCTTCTCGCCTCGCAACATTCATATTTAAATACCTAACTATACGCATTTGGTACCGCAGCTAAACGTCGCCTCCCCTCCTTTCCTCTCGTCCCCCCACGGCCTTTCGCGCGACGGAGGAAGTCGCGTTTGCTCTCCGCCGTGCGTTCGCTCCCCGTGAAAGCGCCCGTCCCTCGCGCGTTTTCACTCGCACATACAGCACACGGCGCGCCGCGACGATTTCATCGCTGTTGTAGTCTATACGGAACCTCACGGCGACGGTGACGACGATGATGACGGCATAAATCTGCTTGGAGCGTTCATATAATTGCCATCGCAATAAAACATAAATACCCCAGAAGGTGGATGGGAAAACGGTGCCGCGGTAGCTCAATGATAAGAGCATCGCACGCGTAATGCGAAGACGTGGGACCGTTTCCCACCTGCGGCCAGTTTTAACAGCGAAGCTGTTCTAGCTAGCCGTAAAAAGTGGCGCCTGCTGTACCAAAACCTCGCCAAGCTATGACCTCACTGCGTGGCCTAGCAACCACCTCGCGGAGCGGCGTGTGCCGCGCCTCCTCTCCGCGCCATGCACATGTTGACTTGACACGGGACGTTAAGAAGAGGGAAGGAGAGGATGCGCGCGGCGCGCGCAATGCTCGGCAGAGAGAAAGAGAAAAGAGAGCGAGATAGGGAGAAAAATAAATTGTAGCAGCACCAATGAGGCAACGCGCAGAGCTGCTGCCGACGTCACCCGCGTTGCCTAGCCACGCATGCGCCGAAGCAGTAGCGATGACGTCACCTCGCGTTGCCTAATAACCGCCGCTCGCTTCGCCCGACACAGACAACACAGACGCGACTCCTGCCTGCCTGCCTGAGTTTGTGGCATGCCAGGCACGCTGTCGCTCGAAAGCGCCGACGCGTCCAGTGCTAGTCACGCGAAAGGTCGCGAAAGGGAAGGTACCTCCAAAAATGATCGCTCGAGAATACCTTGCGTACATGCGTAGGCGCAGTTAAGTTAAACCAACTTAAGACCTAGCAGCAACCAAGTTAATGCCTAGCAGTAGCAGCCAGTAAGAGTTGAGGATTGACGCTTTCGCTGTGCCTAAGCTTTGCATCACCAAATGAAAACTTGCCCGCTTTCTTTAATCCACTCATCATTTCATTATTTCAATTACTAAGTACACGTAATTTCCCCTATGTTGTCCTTGGTCTCTATGTTTGTTGGCTTCATGTATTATATATTTATATTCTCGTAAAGATACCGACGTATCGGATAGCAAGCATCAGCTGCTTCAGCCTCTGTGGACGGGAATTAAGCTACTCTCTAGGACGGGTGTGGCACATACGGTTACTCTGAATCAATCAATCAAACAAACAAACAAACAAGCAATCACTCAATCAATCATTTCTTCTTTCTCAACAGCAGTTGGGGGTGAATACACAGTGTGAATTCTTAGGAAAGGCGTCCTGCCAATAGTAAAGAGCACTTACGAAAGAAAAGCTTTGTGAATCCAACACCTGAAGCACGACGATTAAAAGCCTGTTACCACGCCTTCATTATCACAAAGCGAATGAAATGATGTGCCAAGCAGGCTGCACCTACAGCGCGCATTCATTATCTAGATTTGCTGACACACGTGCACATGACTTCGCATATTGTTGATGAGAAAGCGTCAGATGGCCCATTGAGCGAAAAAGCCGGCGACGGTAGCAGAGAAAGGGCACCTAAATTTCCATTAGCTGCGACGTTACGTCACGCGCGCTCGTAGCGCCTCCGAGAGAGCACGCTTGTGCACTCTGCTTTATGACGTCATGCTACTGGACCAAAATTTCTAGCGTCAAGCCGGCCTGACGAAAGTGGTGACGTCAAAATCTCTGCGGCTTACTCGGGAGCTTCCCGATTAGGTTCTATGGTGGTCGGGCGAGTTATCATGACGTCACGGATCGAAGTTTGCCGGCCTTGTGTTATTCGGGAGGCTTTGGCCAAGCGTCTCAACGCACTCGCTTGCCCGCGAGGATTTCATAACTCGAAGTAAGGCTCGGCAGCGTTCAGTAGGACATTAATGCTCTCGCATTCAAAGCTCATAAGAAGTTCTCAGGTGTTCTCAGATTTTCTTTTATCTAGCTTTATAATTTCCATGAATTTCGTCTTTTCTGTTTTCTTCTATTGTTGTTATGGTTTGCTCGCATGTAAAGGGCCATGTTACTAAAATGGTGACCTGCCTTGCAATCCGCTGTCGCTGAAAGTCTTTCTGTAAGTGGCGCTGTAGCTGGAAGTCTTTCATAAGCATCAAATACAACATTGTTATCGTGGAGACCACGACTCTAGACGCCAAACTGTCAATGCCGTAGAAACGTAACACAAGTTGACTTTCCAAAGCCTGTTTCGATGAAGCACTCTATTGTTTCTCCCGTTTTCGCTTTCTGTGTGCGCTTCCTCGGTATTGAGGGCTATATGAAATGCGCCATTCGATAAAACGCTGCCGGTTTCCTAATAATGGGTCAGAAGTCAAGGGGTTTGATCGAGGAAAACGAAGGACTGTTGTCTTAGCAACAGATCAATATCGCTACGCTGGTATTGGCGTGGAGGGCCGCTTTTTATGCAACACGGAAGTAATCCGTATCCAAGTGCCCAAGACGTACAAATTGTTCCATCGCCGTCGCCGTGAGGTTCCGTATGACGTCATTTGGAGATGAAATCGTCGCCGCGCGCCGAACGCTGTATGTGCGAGTGAAAGGGCGCGAGGGGCGCGTCTTTCACGGGGAGTGAACGCACGGCGGAGAACAAACGCGCGTTCTGCGCCGTGCTCGCTTAAGGGCTGCAGAAGTAGGCGTCTCTTTTCTCCTTTACAATCACCATATATGTAGAGCAAACGCGCCTTCTTCGGACGCGCGAGAGGCCGTGGGGGAGGGGGAGGGAAGGGAGGCGACGTTTAGCTGCGGCACCAAGTGCCTATTTATATCAGAGGCTCCAGCAACAGTCACCAACGCCGCACGCATTTTGAGCTAACGCGGGCAAAACGCCGATGGCGTCGACAACAGTTCTGCGTGTTGTTGCTACCAAAGCCGCTCACCTTACTTCGTATGACATTGCTGTGTTGCTATCGCATTCATTGCTTCGCCCTTAGGGCGAAACTGTGACATTTTTTTTTGTTAAGACAACATGTAGGATCAATATCACTGCTGGCACGATATTGACGACGCACGCTATAAAAATGCCTAATAGTGTGGCAGACTGCGATCAGTTCTTCATTTGTTTAATCTTTATTTGGACCTGTGACGGTAACTTAGTGGTTACGGCGTTGCCATGGTCCCGGAGGCCACATTTATTTAGATCGAAATGAAATAGCGCTCGTGTGCAAATTCTTAAGTGCACGTTAAAGAGGCTCGGGTCGACAATCTGAAACTCGCATTTCCCCACAACCGCGCCTCTCACACAACTACTAGGCTCATCCCACAAGTTATACTGAGAAAGTGGAACATATTTTCAAATGTGTTCCATATTTTCGAACCTACGTAGAACAATATTAGAATGTTCCACTTAAGCTAGTGTATGCAGGTACTACATTATGAGCGATATGCTGCAATAAGAAACACAACCGAAGCACATGTGTGCCACAATGGCTACACGTGGTAAATTGAGCATTTTTTGAAGATATGTCTCAACTAATAAGTGTAACTTATTCGCTTGTGTTCGTGTGATCTTTCGTCTTTTCGTCTTTGTTGCGCCGTTCTGAAGCCATGCATTTGTACCAACTCGCCAAATTGTCAGTGCTACTCAAGTGTAACTTACATACACGAAATGAAATTAAGAGTGTAGCCTCACTGTTGCCATGGCATGCCCAAAGCCACGATTCCAGAATCGAATGAACTCTGTTCCTACGTTCAGAGGGAATCCAAGTTTGTGGAGTACTGCGGGGAATATGTGAAGGATAGAAGTCAATATGCAAGGTGAAAAAAAATGTCATCGCCAAGTGATTAGCTGGAAGAAGGTGGGCTGACGCATATAGGCACAACATAGCAACCATACTTTCTTTGCAATGTGTGATTGATTTCAGATTGTTTTTACACAATAGTGGAATGGTACTGAATTTGCGAACGTGTAGTTCTAATTTGGGCGCTTGAGCTGAAAAATGTTTTGTAGACTTTGTATGGACTCACTGTGTCATTTCAAGAACTCGAGGTGTTAGAGAGGAATAAACGATGTTTTAATGAACGACTAAACAAACCTTGAGTCTGCTTCAAGGACGTCTCTGATCAAAGGGGTTGTAGCACGTACGACGTTTTGCAACGCTAACAGGTGTCTCGTTCCCCATAGACCTACGCTTATTCGCCACGTGACAGTGCCCTTTGCACTTAGTGTATCAGCGCCCATCTTCGGCAATTGTGCAATTCAGGTAAAACGGAGCTGTAGTACAATTTTCACATTGTTCAAAGTAGGGAAACGAATGCCGGAGTAATTTTTCACGAACCATATAGCGGATACATGTTTTTTTTTTTTTTTTTTTGCATCGCACTGCTTTACTTTGAGCATTTTGGAAACCTTCATACTGCCAGGGGTGGACCAAAAGAAGCATATTTTAAATGAACGAAGACCATATTTCATATGAAGAAATGCCGCGTGCTCCGCGTGCTGTTTAAATCACTTCCCCAAGACATTAGCATCAATGAATAGAGCTCTACATTTCAAAATAATAATAACGTGGGAATTAAAATACTCCAGCAGCAACTTTATAATCTATGAAAGTTTCTGAGACCATGCTGATCTCCTTCCTTCGGGATTTACACCTAAAGTTTTTCTTTTTATTCGGGAGAACTTGCCGCGAGGCATATGGAGAAGAAAACTAAGTTAGATAAAAGGTTCCATCTCTGCATCGTGCAGAACAGTAGCAGCGTCTCTGCAAATATATTGTCCACCATCCAGAGCTTGCGATTTCGAGGTGGGTCCTGCTTCAGTCGAGCATAAATTTTTACTAAGCAGGTCGCATTATTGTGAAAGAACTAATGCGACGCGTAAAGCACACACAATTATCGTTTCCCTCACACTACCGCAAAAATGCAAATCGCGCTGAGCCCAATATTTCAAAATAGATGACTCGTACCATTGTTGGAGCTTGCAAAAAGTCTTAAGTAGCATTCGATGTTACATCACAACGCTGCTTCGATGAATGAGGAGACATATAAGGTGAAAGTGGTGAATATTACATAATGAATTTCATTGTCAATTGCCAGAAACACGTAAATATATATGCTACTAATGATCTCGTATTACTGCAAATAGGGAAATAAGTACATTTCCGGAAACCCATACCGTAAGAAAGGATTTGGGTAATAATACCTGTTTCTTTTTTTTCTCACAGTCATAACTACTGTTATTTCAGTACTTCACATCGATTGCTTCCGTTTCATGTCGGATTTCTTGAATAGAACTATCCTCTGAAAAAGGGTGCGGAGGCGCTCATGACCCTCTTATTTCTCACCCATTTCATCGATGAACAGGCTAAAGAAATCTTTGCCTCTGCCTGACCCCACTTATTATTCAACTGAAATGGCGACATGAGAAAATCTGGCATACTACTGACGCACCATTTTTGCACATGAAAAGAAGCAGTCACGACCAAACGCAGAAACACCCTAAGGTCGCCCGATAGCTCACTGCGTCACGCTTAACAAGACCCCATTTCCGGTACCTGCGTGGAGAACAAATCTTTGCCCATGAAAGAAAAAAGAAACGCCGCAGAGAAGCAGAAGGCGTGTGGAAATAAAACTGTTTTCTGGGATTACACAAGGCCCCAAGGATAGTCTATTTTTATCAGCAGGAACAAAAAATTACAGCTGCCGCGCTTCTGGAAAAACGACAGCACTATGCGGAACATGCGTGAGGACGCCAGAACTACTTGATGAGAATGAATGGAAACGTGTCTGCAGTAAAACTGCGCTGTCGGACTAGAAACCAGCGACACACTAAATAATTATACAGGACGCAAAAAAACAACCTAATTACAATGTAGTAACAAGCATGCGGCCGATTAAGAGCCTGGTTTACCTAGTACCTGTCCACTACCGTTTCCATTAGATCTAAAAGAAAAGCAACACCGTCTATATTTATAGCGAAAGGTATAAAAACCGGCCTTGATGCTTTTTTAGTTTTACCTTCAACAAAATGTACACGCTTACGTCAGTATGTACATGTATGTCAGCGTGTAACAATTGTACACGCTTAAGCTTACACGCTTGCGCGTGAGGGAGTCAGTCTGATTCTGGATGTTCTTCCTTATAGAGGAGACTTTGCACTAAGGTTCGCCACCCTTAGAGCACTAAACATAGCAAAATGGGCGTAAAGAAATAAATAAAGCTTTATTCCCACCAGGCTGAAATGGTTAGACAAAAAATCCTATGGGCGCCGCTCATGAAGCAAGTACTTTCCTTCGGCTTTACCCTAGCGGATACCTGCAGCTTCGCGATTCAAGGGAACCGTGCGGAGCGTGTTATTGGAGCACTGACTAGATATGTACCGTGTAAATGTGGAGGTACAAGATACAAAAAAGAGCTAGCATGGGAGTTTGGTGTAATTATCATTGTTCTCTAAAACAGAATATAACCAGATGCGCAAACATAGCCAGAGACGTGAAGTGGCAGACACGCTGCCAGTCCAGAACTTTTTTTGACAGATAATTTGATCGGTGCACCTGTAAGTATGTTAACCAGAAGAATTTTTTACAATTTGTAATAATTACTTTAGTGAACTGCCGTGACGTCAAACGATAACGCAAAATTATATAACGTTAAACAGGAACCTAGTATGAATGACTTCAGATGTGGCCTCGTTGTTCTTACGGAAATTCCTGTAACAAGTGAACATCCTTGGAAACCTAACGTCGTAGCTTATCTTAAGTCAGCGCTGCAGAAAAAACAAAAACGTAAAAACTCTGAATTGTGGGAGCGTGTATTCCTAAAAGTACACATCAAAGAGAAAGTTTGCGGTGCGTGTAATAAATGAATGTGGTTCATAACGGCAGTCAGAGCTGAGGGCCCTTTGTGCGCGGCACCAGAAATCAAAGAAAGTATGTACACTGCAATGATCATGACTTTGTATGGGACATTTTTAAGCATTGGCTAGAAAGGCGAAATAGCCATTGATAACAGCTGGTTAGGTAAAAGAAAACAGGGAAAAATTAAGCAATATAATTCACGGAGTAAAATGGCTATGGGTTGATATAATACCTGTGATGAGACTACCGAGGTCTCTGACGCCAAAACTTGTGCTAAACTAAGCTCAATAGCACCTAACCGTTTCGTTGCCTTTAAAGACTGAGAACAGACGTGGGATACAAAACACTGCTTAGTGTGGGTGTTTAGGAGTCATTTGGACGAACGGGGTTTCTTTCACGTGCACTTATGCTGGTGGAACTGATTGCTTTCGCGTTGCGCCTCCAGGCCAGTGCGAGCGGTTTCCGTCCAGGAATCACAAGGATGGCCTCTTTCTTGTTCAGCAGAGAAGAATCAGAGTAACCGGAGCAATGCAGCGGGTCGATAACATCTCTTCTTTCGGTTGTAGCCTAGGCGAAGGAAGCTGTTCGGTTTCGCCAAGGAGGAGTTGCTGCGAGCCTTAGGAATAGCTGGGTGACATGGTACTCATAGGCCCTCTACTATGGGACCCCTAACCATAATGCTGATGCCACCGGGGATGCGCTCGAGAAATTGGGAAGGTTTACCCGACAGGGGCCATTGAGGATTACTAGAGGCAGTGGAGCGGTATGGCAGCATCCACCTTTTCAGGCAACCACGTCCTTCTAGGAGGCTCGGACCAAAGCGTAAGCCGATCGATCTGTCACAGATGCTTCAGCAGACGAGAAAAGCTCTGGAACTGAGAGAGTGTGCGTGTTGATAGGTCACCAGGAAGCGAAAAGGATTTGTGGAGTTTCAGGAACACTTCGAAGAGCGAATGTTCCAGGAAACACGAATAACGTAGACAATTCAACTGCACCGCATTACTTTTATGTAATTAAATTTGGCATTTTACGATAATGCAAATTGTAGGGGCTATAAAAAATTGAAAGAGGCAAGTTAAAAGCCGGTCCCTTTGTTGGCCATCAATAGAGACACTGACTTTCTGCGCATTGTAGAATTGTGGGGAGAAAATATGGCCATGTAAGTTGAACCTCTCATAATTTTTTAACGAGTCGTCGGGTGTATATAGAAAATGACCTACAATTCATTAGTGCATCTGAGTGTGCTGAAGAGGTGTGAACTTGTGAAGAAAGGGGCGCCACAAAATCATTACGATTTGTTTACGTGCAAAGAAAACAGCTTTGACACAAGAAAATATTGCGCTCCTCGCTTATTAAAAAAATTGAGATCGAGAACATAAGGCCAAACTACGCGTACCCGTGCAGGCGCGCGAAAGTTCGCACCTACGCGCCTCACGATTGAAGCGTAATTGGTCTATATTTGGGAACCTCCCAAATTCTGCCACTTTTATGTATAGTAGATTTTGCACGTTTCCACGCTACCGGGAAGCAACCACTATCAATAGAACACTCGAGAATTTAATTCAGGGAATTAGAGTGCCATTCTGCATATCTAAGCAAAAACTCATTCTGGATGCCATCAGGGCCATGGCTTTTGTTGATATTGTTATTGAGCAGGGGAATTAAAACAACTTGTTCAGTCATATGTAGGTGTGTAATAGGTGATCGTGTAGGCCTGATGTAAACTTGAGTTGAACATTATATTTAGTGAAAACAAATGTGAAATCCAAATTAAAATGTTCAGCTTGTATCGCAGCAGCAGGACTGGATTCCGAGGTCAGCAATGTTATAGATGGACGGACATGGCGCCAAAACTTCCCAGGTACTTCCTACGGCGTTTCAAGTCTTGGCTCACAGGCTGGATGGAGATCTTATCGGGGCTTAGATACCTCAAATAGTTCGCAAGTTTCCGTCTCAATCTTGGCTTTGCACGTATAACTTCCCTTGTAATCTATGAATATTCATAATAATTCTCTCATAGCGCCTGGCCATGTAGGTTTTACTACAATCCAGAGCCTTTTCAAAATTGTAATCTCATCAATAACATGTACTAGCACTCGACTCAAAGCAGAGAAATATGCTCGAATGAACGCTTTAAGAAGTCCAATACACAAACATAAGTATCAGAGAAGAAACTCACAGGTCCTAAGCTAAGCAATATTTGCGCCTTTTAAAGACGATAGTCTTTCTTGGTGAACTTAAACGCTGAAAATTTGGTCTGTCTGTTTGTCTGTCTGTCACCCGATTCAGCCACCCGGCCAAAATTGGACCACTTGCTTACCGCCCACACTACTTAAACTGGTACGGCTGTTCATACTTGTGAACGTTATCGATCACAAAGTAAATATTACGCACATCTGAGGCGCAACATCACTAGGTAAGTATTAGGAGGTGTGTTCCTTTAATAGAAGATACATAGATACGTAACTCTAAAGACCCTAGTTTCTTAAGCTGCGCTGAAAATGCCATGCTATGCGCGTTTTATTTGCAGCCCGTCGCTGCAGCCTCACGTGCAAGCTCGCGCGAGAAAACGCCGCTGGCGCGCAGCGAAGCATAGACCGCTGCATAGACGGAACGCGCGGAGTAATACATTTTAATGGCCGTACTTCTTGCGCAGCTTTTACAGCGTTGCACCTGGCTGATGTATGAAACGGAGTATAGGATGGCTAATTTAGCAGTACAGAGGTTTGAGGCACATAACCGTAATCCGTACCGTTCATTTAATTTATATGCTGCAAGACCATCCTCAGGTTTACATATTTCTATTTATGACCGGACTTTAAGAATCTTGCAGCAAAATTGAATAAAGTGTTGATGAATAGTTTGATCTGTCACTGCCTCGGTTAGACCAAAACAAAAAGCAAATTCTAAAAGCTGGTCACTGCTCGAGACTCAAGGAGACTTTAAAAAAATGCCCGAGACCTCAGTCTGTTCTGCAGATAGTGATTCGCCAAGAAACCAGTGGCACATACTGACTAATTAAATCATACAAAATTGAATATATCAAAGAATGTGTACAACATATTTCACCACTCTATTATCACATTGGTGTGCTTTAGAGATGCCTGTGAGGCAACGTCTTATATTTAGGTTTTATTGGAGAAGTTATTTTTTGTTTCGCAGCAGAGAGCTGTAAATACGTGGTCAGCAAACAAAGTTCGTAAGAGCCACTCTGTGGGTACCTTCATATGCCCTTTGTAAACATATTAAATACGAAGCATTTCTTGGCGAACATTTGCCACTTTGACAATATCTATCTATCTATCTATCTATCTATCTATCTATCTATCTATCTATCTATCTATCTATCTATCTATCTATCTATCTATCTATCCAACTATCTAGCCGCCTACGTCTTGGTGCTCTCATGGTCCTATCGTAAACTTGGTATTTACCAAATTTGGCATACTATGACAAGAATGTATGACGAACATAAATAGAAGGTCATGACCTGAATATCACGACATATGTGTCATGTAGGTCATGGAACAGCTGCCTTCATCCTGGTGTTCTCATGGTCGTTTCGTTAACTTGGTAGGAACCAAAATTGGCATAGTACGACAACGGTGTGTGACAAACAGTAAATGATAGGTCATGACATGCGTTTCATGTAGGTTATGGGACAGCCGCCTAAAATGACAATTACCCAGCGAAAAAACATTAACACTCAAAAGCCACTGAAATAGGTTCGGACGTGGGTACTAAGTGAGGAAACACTAAAGGATGATTGTATAGGTTATAGTCATGAGCATGACTCAGCTAAAAAAAGATTAACACTCAAAAACCACTCAAATAGGGTTCTGACGTGGGTACTAAGAGAAAGAAACACTAAAGGATATGGTACAAGTCATCGTCAGGAGCATGACTCGGCAAAAATGACAATAACTGAGCAAAAATGATTACCACTCAAAAACCACTGAAATGGGTTCGGACGTGGCTACTAAGTGAAGGAAGCACTAAATGATGGTGATAGAAGCCATAGTCAAGAGCACGGCTAAGGCTTTCGCCTTAAGGTCTCTTAGGTGTTAGGTAAAGGGACTCCTGAGTACTCATGACGTGAATGTCATGAAACAGCCGCCTACGTCTTGGTGCTCTCATGGTCCTTTCATTAACTTGGTAGACTCCCCGCACACTGCTTCGCATAACTTCGATTCCCGCAGGGCGTGGGATCTACTGGCTTTTTATGAACAAATATATTAGACAAGACATCAGCTATGGTCAGTAAAGTATAGGAGCGTTCGCAAAGAAAGATTCCATTTAAAACTGTTAGCAAGCGAAGGCAGCGCAAAACCCATACTGTTTGCAGTGTTCAGAGTGTTTATTCCGAAGTACATCAACATATGAGCTGATACATAAAGTAGTTGTTGCGGAAAGCCCAAAAAATCATTTTTTTATATTAAAAATAGTTTTCTAAAAAACTGAGGCCTTTCGTGGCTTGGTTTGTTTACTGTCGCCATCGCCAATGTTTCCTGCATTCGATAAATTTGTGGGAAGGAAAGGTAGGGCAAGAAATGTCATTCATGTTTACTCGTAATCAAATTTCATTGGAAGTTGTTTCAAATTTAGAACCAGTTGTTTCAAATTTCATTCGACCGCAACAAAAATTCTGTTCTTTCTGCGTTCGGCTCCACGTCGGTGAGATTGGGAAAGCTTTCACTGAGTCCTGTTTACAGAGGAATCCTATCTCAGCAAACCCATGCCGCGAATAAAAAACGCTTTTCAACCGTGAAAGCGCAAGCTCATTGCAGGACTTGTTACCGGCACATTGTCCTATTTATCTGTTCTCCGAAAACGGCAAAGAGAAACTACTATTAGACATTCATTTTGCAGAAAGCAGTTCAATTACATT
The DNA here is from genome assembly GCF_013339745.2 of Dermacentor silvarum. NCBI lineage: Eukaryota > Metazoa > Arthropoda > Arachnida > Ixodida > Ixodidae > Dermacentor > Dermacentor silvarum. Next base: position 48,194,630 of record NC_051160.1, read on the forward strand.
TGCCCTAGTTCAATCAAAGCACAGTGATTTTTTTTAGAATATGAGAGACATCTGACCCTTCTTTGCCTGATCGAGAGTCACTTCTTTTCTTGTTGGAATGTTATTTCCTACATTTCACTGCTTCGCTTTTGTTCAATGAACCATGTCACTCTTCCTGGCGAAGTTTTTAAATCATGTTGATATCACATATCAAAGATTAAATTTTGTTTTCTGCAAGAAGTCGCTCAAAAGACAACGAAAATGAATATTAAATAAAATTTGAACAAATATAACGGAAACTGTCACGCGATCAACGCAATTTGCTGACAGCAGACATTCACTGGGGTTAGGGGAACGTTTGCTTCTATAGTGATTATTTCACTTATGCGACTTTTCCTCTAGGGCATTGATCGATTTCGCTAAAATTGGAAATCTTAGCAACTACTGGGTGGCCAGCATTTGAACAAAAAAATAAGATAAAATGATTAGCTCATGAAAAGTGTTCAGTCAGGAAGAATTCATTCATGCTTGTCTTTATATGTTATTCCTCAAGAAATTCTTGAAGTTTTGCTTATTTTAGATTGATTCCAGCAGGTTGTGTGCGTTTCATCAGAACGTGTTCAGGTGATAATTTTGCACTTCAACTGTTTGCATTTTAATAGCTGCGAATGTAGGATGCTATAGTTCACAATTCCTATACAAAATACATATGTGAGTTGTCAACACATGCACCACATGTGTTTGTCCACCTAGTACAGAAAACACAAAGCGAGACGTTTATCTTTGAGGAGTTATATCTTTGAGCTGCTGAGCACGAGGTCTCGGGATCGAATCCCGGCCGTGGCGGCCGCATTTCGATGGCGGCGAAATGCAAAAACGCCCGTGTGCTTGCGTTGTAGTGCACGTTAAAGAACCCAGGTGGTCAAAATCAATCCGAAGCTCTCCACTACCGCGTGCCTCATAATCAGAACTGGTTTCCGCACGTAAAACCCTAGAAATAAAAGAGAAAAAAAAGAAGTTTGGTCGAAACTTCTTCCTAAATACAGTGAAGTTTGGCCGTTCATTACCTTCAATATTAATCTAGTTTTTCCAGCCAAATGAATGCGATTATAGCTTTCATCCAGTGATCTGCCAGTCTAAGCCGATATTGAGGTGCATCTTATCGTCCCTCTATCGACCGCACGAGTTATTCAATAGTGTAAAAGCCGTAGCCATTCAGCGTAAGTTTTCGGGCGCCGAACACCCATACTTAGTGAAAGAAGTTCGTTGGCTGAGAACGACAGAGGCTCTAATACCGATCTCCTTTGTTACCCTCATCGCGCTGCCCCATAAGATTGCGAAGTAGCGGAGAAGCATCCACGCATGTGTAATTGGGAGGCTACGATAACGACGAGGTTAAGCGAACGAAGGTTGAATAGATTGTGAGAAAGGGTAGACTCGCCAACAGGAGCGCGTGACATGCAGCCAAGCTCATAGCGGGTGTAGGCACGCCGTGAATATATTGCCCCATAAATTACGTTTACCGCTTTCTATTTAGGACACCCCTAGGACCCGATGGCCCTTCGTGTACGCATATAAGAATGGGTACAAGGGTAATGTACGCAAAAATTCTACGCTATACAGGACATTTGTGTAATTTTGTGCTTTACTTTCTCAGGAATCGTTTCGAGAGGATGAGCCGCTTACGCGATAACGCGTTCATTACTTTGCTGGTAGATATTGAGTGGACCTTAGCGCAAATATACCACAGGCAGTTCCGGCAAGATGGGCCTGCATTCTCAAAGACAGAGTTGATTAGGTGAGGCTGGGTTAGGAGTGGTGCTGCCTTCATTCCATCTGATGTGAGGACAAGCCATCTGCATGCTTCTCATTGTTAGCCAAAGCTTGCGAATTTGTTTAGCGCACAAAGCTAACGACAGAACTTCAGCCTGCGATTAGACAACTCGTTTCAGAATAGCAATCTCACACGTAGATTTGATTATGTAGGGTTAGGTTAGGTTTGATGCTGCCTTCTTCCCGTCTGATGTGAGGACAAGCCATCTGCATGCTTCTCATTTTTAGTCAAATCTTCCAAAAATCTTTAGCGTGCAAAGGTCACGACAGAACTTAAATCTCCGATTAGACAACTCGTTTCAGAACAGAAAACTAGGCGATTTGGGGAACAATCATCGTGTGGCGACAGCGCTGTTGCGTGTTCTGTTTCTGCTTTTTTTCTCATTATTATTACTATCATCGTCATAATCATAATTTACTGTCATTGTTCTAGAAGCACTGACGCCATACAATAAAATAAAATCGTTTCTGGTGGAGCAGAGATGCCATACTGCAATTGAATGAGAGAGTCTTCACAGAAGCCGCAAGATTTCACATTTGTGTGGCAATTGTATATTTGAAAGTTTGGCTAAAGCAACGTGGCAGACCTTGTGTAACTGAAGTGTTGTCACGAGCAACAAGGGGTGCAGCATACATAAGCTAATAACAATCGTACGTGCTGGTGCATATTTTAGGCACGGATGAATTCAGCATCGAGAAAAGCAGTTATATCTTGTTCTTTTTGCCAGTGTTTAGTGTTGTGCCAGCGCTTCTTGTTCTAAAAAAAGCATCGGTGCAGTCGTCGCCGGAGATAGCAGAACGTGGACACTGAAATGCGATGTCGTAAATTTTTCCAGATGGTTGATAGTGTATTATGCGTACCTGCATCAGAATTAAGTTATTTTATAACGCCAGCAGTAAATACCTGACCGAGGATATTCCATTACAATGAAGTAACCAAATATTGCTCAGCGCTTCAGGGGCTGTTGGATGCTTCCCTATGCTCCCCACGAAAGGCAATTCACTTGCACAGAACACACTCTGCAAACCCACTGAGCAAGTTTTGTTTGTGATATGATTTTATTGTAAGGTGTTGTCCTAATTGCTACCACCATCTACCGCTCTTTGAGGAGACGATAGACACTGGTCCAGCATAGACTCATGCATAAACTAATCGATGCAACTGTGCCTGTAAGCTGATATTTCCCGGTGTGAAGCAACCCCACTCCATCACTCGAGTCTGGACGTTGCATTCGCGAACGCATACTCATGCTCGGATAGAATGGCCGACAACGCCAACAGCAAGGGCCGTGGTGAAAGCGAAATAATAGAACACCTATGGTGACAGCTCGTCTTTTGAAAGGGAACAAAGTGACCTTCGCACCACCCTTAGCACGTTAGATGGAAGACTTCTCATTACGATAACAAGACCACAGGAGCCAAATACGCACACATTGCAATAACAGAAATTCGCAAGAACGGCACATTGAGTTTCTGAAGTCGACCAGCGCGAAGTGACCTCGTGTGAGGCATATCCCCTTCCGTAACAAACTATGGAGAAGTGTCAATAAACGTACCCAAGCTACACGATTTTATTCCTTGGCGCTGAAGACTCCATTGCAAAAAATATACATAAGAGGCCTCTCACCATGTTTGGACATCGCAAACAGTCATGCGCTGGCAATCGTGTATTTAAGATAATTAGCGGCTGCACAGCATGAAAACAGGTGACATTGCATGTATGAGCACACGTGTTTTTCCTCTATATAGAGCTCCGCGTCCAGCCATAAGTTTAGGTTCCACGCACAAATGCCTCTATACGTAAGGCGCACTGCCTGCAACGGCACGGATTATGGCACGTGACCTTGGTACATTGTTTAGTGCAGACGCGTCACTGGGCGCGGACTACCCTGCGAAATGAGGAAGAGAAAAAAGAACGAAGTACGGCTGGGCTATAAACGTTACGCAGTACATAGACTCCAGTATCAGAAGAGGATACTGCTTCAGAACGGTAGTCAGGGATATAGAGAGTGAGTACATTATCCGTTAAACTGGCATCCTCACAGCTTGATAATACGAATTTAAAGTTTCTACGGTCTCCTCTAATAAAGAAGCAATTCAGCGAAATTCTTGCGGTTAGCCGCTCCCCTACAACTTCCAGTGTGGCAAGTCACCTTTAAGGAAACCCGAAAGTTCGATGGAAGTTTATGAAAAGAAAAAGTGACACATTTGGTTGAAAGTCACTAATCCCTTTGAAAAGCTTCCACTGTATAACTAAAATTTTCAATGCGGCCTGTTTAGGCGCACTTTGTGGTTGGACTAAGCACAGTTTCTAGTTCGTTTTCATTATTACGTTTAATGTCGGCCTACCGTGCAGCCATTCATGTCGTGTTTTTTATAGAAAGGAATAGGTGATCGGCTCAAGGCTAACGAAAAGTGTTATTCATTGGCTGCAAATATAAATAAAACTGTGGCTCCAATCCACGCTGTGAAGGGGCTGGACAGCGAAGCTGTAAACGACAACCACAACGATTACCCATTGTGACGTCACTTGAATTCACACACGTGGCTCTACAAAGAGTGATACCAGAGACAAGTGAAATGTACTTAACCGCACCCTTTATAATATCAGAACGATATTGTATTCACGCTGTTCTTCTGGCATCATTACTTTTCGTGTTCTACCCACGGTAGCCTGGAATGAATTGAATGAGTTTCTAGACCGCGGTGACGTCACTACGTGATTTCTTTGTTGTTGGGTACTTTTCCAGTCGGAGTAGCTTACGCAACCGTAATCTTTAGCGGGAAACACACTCGGGAGAAGGAACGCTGTAAACAACACCCACAACGATTATCCACTGTGACGTCACTTGAATTCACACAGGTGGCTCTACAAAGACTGAAACCAGAGACCCTGGTTTCACGACGGTTTTGAACGACGTCAACCTCTTTCGAAGCTGCTGCAAACCTAATCTTTACCGGAATGCGTCGGAGAGTGCTCCCATTGTTCACACGCGCTTTATTATCGATCATAAGATTTCGATGCTTATTTTGTGGTGTTTCTTTTGAAAACGAGTGCTGAGCTGTATGCCTGATTTCAAAAAAGATATGCTGTTTGTATTCAATTTTTAGCCTGGCGTCTTTTGTTTACACCAACCCGAAAATTTTCTTGGCTGGTAGAGGTATACAGCGTCGCTGTAAAATTTATTAAAAACACTTATTTCACCATTGCTAAGAGAATCCGGCTCGTTCAACGTCACGTGAATCCCGGCAGTGCCATTCTCCTAACACTTTGTGTTTACCAATCGTCAGAACACTCAAGCTGATTGGAGCCCCCTAGGCAAGCAGAGGATTCACTTAACGCACAGCTTTAAGCCCAGGAGAGTTCTTTTTTTTTCCTTTTTCGGTATACTGGAGAGCATTTGACGCAAACTAATCCCGTACACATGTGGGTGCGCCGCTTCTGACAGGCACATTGCAGTTTGCGGCTACAGCCTGCCTGAACTTAATCCTCTGTCCGCATCTAACTTTACCTCCGCCTTTCTGCCTACCATGTGTAGGGCTGCCAATCGCACTGTGTCTCTCTTAGTATTTCTGCCTCTCTTCTTTGTCTGTCTGGTGGCTTTGCTCGGCAATTCCTCTGCGGTGAAAGCCCAGACCTACATCCGTTCGTAAGAACAAGTATCGCATAACCCTGGCAGCGAACATAGTATTAGAAAGAGCAGCCGTGCATTGACAGCTCTCTTATCTCTTAGAAGCAAACTTTTTGCGAATAGAGTTGCTTGTTTCTCATATAAACATTGCAATGGCTCACATTCCCGACTAGCGAATGAATCTCTGAACAGCAGCCTCGAATAAACTGGTCGATAAATATATACACAAAAATGATTAGAAAAGGCACCCGGAAGCGCAGATTAGACTGTACAGCTATAGAGCGCATTTCTTTGCTTCGCAGGGTATCAGGGACTCGTAGAAGCCATTTCCGGATCCACTCGTTCAGTTCCGTGCTTCCAAAAGAAGTCCCTTCCTCTTTCGCAATGACAGCGGATTAGGAAGAGGAAAATGACTAGCGCATGCCATGACCCACGGCAACACCTCGGTGAGGAAGCAATTGCACGCTGTAATATACGTAAGAACGCATCAATATAAGCCACACAGCTCCGTATAAGTGAGAACTAGTGCACATAAGTAATCAGCAGCCGGAACATATGGTGAGGAACTCATAACCGATGCACTGATCCATGCTTTCATTTTGTTTAACGTAAAACTCTGTCACTTTACTTCATTTCATTCTTGTATTTCCCCGTTTTCTCTATCTGCATCTTTCTCGGCAGTCATCGCCAGCAGTCGTTGGTGGTTTTTGCCTACGTGTAAAGCTGCTTAAATAAATTTTGGGTATATTTCCGTTGTAATGTACATGGAGTTACAAGTGCATTTAATGTACTTGGAATCTGCGTGTTCAACCTACATGTCAGGCATCATGTTTTAGTGCCTGTGGCGTAACACCTGGCGTCGCTGTTATATTTCTTACTACTACTGTATACTCTCGATCAAAACTTTCAATACCAACATTTATCCTTATGAAAAATGCAACATACAACCAAACTGGAAGGTGGAAAGTACCAGGTGGAAAGTACCAGATGGAAAGGTGGAAAGTATGGTGGAAAGTACCAGATAAGTATTAAATACCGGAATGCGTAGTTTATTACCGAAGAATACCGTGCTTCGCAACGCACCCACATGAACGAGAAAATGCCTTCGGACGTTGCTTTTGTTCTACAACTCAGAACTGGCCGTGAGACAAAAAACGTAGAAGAAGCGTTTTCCACTCATCACCGCCTTTCGCAACGCTTGAACGGCTGGCAATCCCGACTTCATGCAAATGAGCCTCATCACAATGCAGCAGCCAGGATGAAACAAACACAGTGTAGCGTAATAAAAAATAGTAACAAAGGCAGTGTTATGAGCCCACCAAGAATGACATGCAGTCCACAAAGACCTTTTTTGTAGCATTCCGTCGGACGGTGCACTGTTATTTCTTCAGGCCGCGCACGGACCACGGCTTTCATAAAGGCTCTCTCCCTGCCTGTTTTGTTTCTTCGTCGCTTAGACACACAAACTTCCTAGATCTCAGAGAATTCGTTGGAGAGGAATGAACAGCTTCCAGAAGCAAACATCTACGACGGTAGCAGCGTCATGCTATAGGACGTCTTCACGCGCACCTTCCGTTGGTGATAAACAAAGCTCGCTTTAGCGGCAAAAGAGTGTGACAGGAGAGAGCAAGCCCACGTGCCGATAATGAACTGAGTACGGGAAAGTGAAGCACTAGTGGTGAAGCACCGTTGACGCACCCACGCACGCACGTCGCTTCTCGGGTGCTAACATTGTTACTCATCACCACGATTTTGCGTTTATTTATCTGCTCTCTCTTGAGCACTGCCTAAGTTATATTTTTGCAACTCCATTGTACTGCAAGAGGTTCTGAATTATTTCTACCTCTATTTGATTATGACTGCCGAAGTATTGTGCGTGACGGCTTATAGCTTTATTGAGTTCACGAAAAGGGAGTACTCTCGTTTGCCTTTGCTAGGTAAATGAAAGCATGGTCCTAGTACAGAAAGAGAAAGGAATAGGGCATAGAAGCGTTTGAAAGGTGGCACACTGCTTTTTTTTTTTTGTCGGAAAGTTAACTTTCCTGTCTGAAATGCGGGAGCTTCCAATTTACACGCTCTAGCACGTCTGGCGTCTATCATTAGACTTTTCTTCGCCGGCAATCACGCATGTCATAATGCTTAGAATTCGAAGGGATTGTATATTAATACAGTCTCAGCAATAATACAAACTTTGTTCATCCGGTTTATTTGCTGCAAGCCAAACTACATATGCTTAGCTGTCTATTGCGACAGGATATCTGCTTTTGTAGGTAATAATTAAATGCGTTTTTTCATGTATACGAATATGTGTATCAATATATCTATTGGAAGAATAATCAAGGTAAACATTTTTATTCGAACTTATGATGTTAAAGGTGTTGTTTGATGTTTCAAGATATGTGTCCCTTATGGGTGTTCAATCGTGTAAACTGTAGGTTTTCAAATAGGGACCATTTGTAAGTTCTTACGGTTAATAAAAAAAAAAAGACTTGGGAAAGGAACACCGCCGGTTCCGTGTCTCCTGAACACTAATATGCCGTTTATGACACTCCTAATTAGGTCACCCCTGCGCATCTCCTTTTCTGCTCTTCGGCACTTGCCATCTAGGTCTCCCGCCGAGAATGTTCTGTCTAGCCAACCACCAAATTGTCATTGTAGTGTTAATTGATCTCTCGCTATGGTGTGGTTTATAACGCAATGCCTACCTTTCCGAAACCGAGCTGATAAGTTTAACATCTAATGTATGGCAAAATCAATTCTTGCACGAATGACAAAAGGCAACGCCCTGCGACCGACTGACTATTTTCTTTAAAAAAATAGCTAAACTCAGGACACACTGAACAGTACTTTGAACAATTAGTATAGTACTGTCACAACAGACATGTCTTCGTTACTGACTGAAATAGAAGGTGTTGAGAAACATCGCCGCATTGCCTCCTCTACGTTTGCGTTGAAGATACACTGCCGTTCCCGTTCGGACGAGCAGCAGTACCTGGTACATCGCCTATCGTGGCGAGTGTGTTGAACTGGCCGTGCGATCGCCCCACATTTTTGAAGTAAAGCTTTCTTCACTTACTTTCCCCGGATTTCGCGTTCCTGCCTGACTGCTGGGTCGGTCGCTGTCTCGTCAGATATATACATATTGTGAGCGCTAATTGTGCAGGGAATCGTCTGCATTCGTATATGCCCATCCTCATAATCATCCTCATGGTTTGTCCGGTTGGTGCTTGCTGGCTAGCTCGCGCGGCTGGAATGAAATACAAGGGCTCTGCCTTCGTACCCGGCATCGTCTTACAAGTTGTGGAGGACATATATATATATATATATATACAGTTCGCAAAACGATAATCAAATTGGCTTATATAGTCCTTGCATGCTGACAAATTAGGTATATCGGAATATTATTTGGTATATAATTTTGCAGCATAAAACCTTCATGTGTATTGTCTGCTCAAAGGCACCTCTAAAGTACACCGCTCTGTTAATGAAACGGACAGTTACATTTTACCTACCTTAATCTCATTGTATTAGTCACTGAATATATGTCATGGTTCCATGTCTACTCTTGGCCAATCCTAGAATATGAGTATGTCCCAACATGATTCTGGCATAACACTTAAATATTTATTGTTGCCTCACAAATATCTCTGAATAACATCAATTGGCAATAGGATGGTGACTTTCATTTCAACAATTGTTTGATTTACTTTTTTTTAGCTACGCGGTGTGTGCCACAGGGGTGGCACCAAATTCTGGCCGAGCCTCCTGTATACGCCTCACACTGGAACAACAGGTACAGAATTCGTAAGTGCTGCTTGATGGGTATCGTACTTTTCTGCGCCTCCACTTGTCAGCATTAAGCTCAAAAAGCTTCATACATCGTCAACTTCCCTGTGACATCACGGCACATGCGTCTCACAGTGTGAACCACCCTAAATTGAATTTGCGTTTTGGCACAGCTCATGGACGACGGTGTGCTTAAAGATAAAATTGCTTGATAATGAAGCTGTGACTGTTGTATTCGATCAATATAAACATTCCATGAGATTCCTCGTTGCATTTATTAAGCCGCTTTACAACAGCTGATCTTCACATAAATTTCAATAATGGCATTCGATGTGAATATACGGAGTGTTTCAGCAAACACTTTCAAACATTTGTGTATGTTGCCTGTGGCAGATAGCACAATTCTAGTTCATGAGCTGGTCTAGTTTAAGAGGCGAACATTACTTGCACAGAAAAATGAAAATGAACAATTGACTTATTAACATAATTCACTGATTAGGTTGTTAACTAATTATGGCCTTATGGCCGCTATTGCAATTTAAAAATTCTTGCCGTGGAGTTCGCAAGGCGGATTCACTTGGAACAAATCCCGAGGATGACACCAGTTTTGAGATATTAATTCTCGAATTTTGCGGAGAAATGCATTGATTTTCCAGTTAGCTTTCTTAACAAATTTTGTTTTATGGATTGAAGCACAAAAGCAACTGGAACGCTCCGGCGAAGGTACACCCTGAAGCCACAAGTTTTCATTTTAAAGTTATTCTACCATTGTCATTACCAGAGCAAGACCACTCAAGTTCTGAGTGGTCCCCAGCTGGTGCGGCTCTCTTTCGAAGGTGAAGTCGGAGCAAGCGCTGGCTTTAACGTCTCTCGGCACTATTTCGGAGAGCGGTGGCACGAAGGTCAAATGCACTGCAATTTTGCTGGATGCAGGTTGAACTGAATTCCTAGCTTGTCACCCAGCACATAAATCTATTCGCTTTAGTCAAGAAACTACGCGCTTGAATGCGCACATTTGTCGTTAGGGGCTACTTATGTAGCGCCTGTTTCTTTAGACTGCGTTATTCGGCAAGAGAACAGAGCCGTTAAGCAGCACAAATGTCGCGGTACGCTAAAGGTGGCAATACATATGAGTTGATCGATTTGCCATATTTTGTTGCCTTCAGCGGCGGTATACTGGTGTCCTGAAGCACGACTACCATCCTGCTGACCGGCAGCTGCCATATAGGAAGAAGGGGGTGGTGAAACGTCAATGTTGTCGTCCTCGAGTACTCCACCACATCAACTAAGCATTCAGGACTACCCAAAGTTCTCGCGCGACAGCACTTGCGACACAGAGGTATATAAATGTCGTTAGGCCAAGAACACAGTTGTTGCATCGGCCGCTTCTTTATCGCCGGTGAAGGAAGTCCATCCCCCACCAGAGGTAAAAATGGGCGAAAGAGCCTGAGGAAAGATATTCGTTTAAAGAAATAATATAATATATGCAATGGGTCAAATTGCAGACCGTCGGGCGCGCGGCACCGTTCCATCCACAGGAAATGTTTCGTATTGCGCATGCGCGGTGAACTCGCCACTTCACGCGCATCCACTGGAGCATGCCGGTGGCTCCTCTCGTTAAGGTTAAGAGGGCATCGACCAAGACGGGATCGTCCATCGGCTCACGCTGCCTACATTGTTCGGTCGAGTGATGTATTATACAGCCACCGTTACACGCTCCAGTGAGATTCTTGCCCTGCGATGTCGATAGGCCTGGTAGCAAGCCCAATGACGGCTAGGAGAAAAAAAGCTCATTTTCACGGTGCATTGAATATTACGGGAGGAAAACAAGGGTAAAGCCGTATATATTATTGTAATAAAAGCAAAAGCGAAGAGAGTGGAAAGGCTTCCGCACTATTGCGCCACCTATAACCCTAACTGCGCTGCGAAAAGTTTCCCCGCCTGTTGTTCATTTTCTTCTTATCTCGTACTTGATTTTGATGCGGTTGACGTGTCTATCGCCGCCATTACTCTTTTGCAGCATGCGATACTCGCGGAGAGCCAATTACGAGGCAGTCAGTAAGGAGACGAACCTTTTAGGGCCGATCGAAGTGATGGGATATGGAGCGAACCGAAACAAGGCTTCCGGGGCCAAGGTGATGGGAGCGCCTGCAGAAGTGTATCGATTTACGGTCATGATTTACGGCTGTGAGTTGTATCACGCTCGGCTGGCTACTTCTATTAGATGTGCGCCTCTGTCCTAAAGTGTCACCTGCCGCAGCGTTTAGTGGTCGTTCTGTCGCATTCTGTGTCATTGCCACCACTTGCGCAGGTGTCGTGAGACCGCAAACTGGATGCGTAAACTCTGTTTTCGTACATGATTAGGCAGTTTTAGTACAGTGCACGTTGCGTACTTGCGATCGTGACTATAGCACGGTGAGCACACGCATAGCTCGAGATTAAAACGTCATGCGTACGTGGTCGGGGTGCACTTATACGCGGATACATTGAGGTCCTCGTGTGGCCACCGTCAGCACCATGTTTGCGTACTTCTTCCATGCAATATAATTGCTGCCATGGTAGTATCAACCAATCGATCGACCAAGCAACCAACCAACCAATCAATCAATAAATCGATAAATGAATGTATGAATCAAGTATTCAATCAGTCAATCAATCAATTATTCGTTTTTATTTAGTCTATTTGAGCCAATAGATAGTGGAGCGGTAGATAAAAGCTGCCATTCGGCATGTGTACAAGCCCGTAGCCACTTTTGCGAGAATTTACAGCAAGAAAAAAAACAGATTACACTATGAAAATAAAAGTAGGTAGACAAAGAAATCCCATGGCATGATTACTGATTACGTTATAATAATGCCCATGACAGGCTATCCATCAGCCATCGTATACCGCAAAAGCTTCTATGCAGTGTACTCTGCGTGAGGGAGGCAGTAGAAAGCCCTCTATTGTCAACAGAACTTGTCCCGTTTCTAAATGGCATCACCCTGAACCTTTTAAAAAACAACTGTTGAGTATTTATTTTAGTTATTCAAATTTATATAGCCTCATCGTGGGCATTATTATACGGGCAGAAAAACCGATACGCGACGAACAGAAAAGTATAATGCGGGAAAGGCCTGCCTTTTATTACTTCATCTCTTCGTTTCGCCTTGATTCGATTAAACCGCCTCCGAGATCACCCCCACCTTACTCAGCACAAAAAATACTCCAAGGCTTTACACAGAGGAGAAAAAAAAGTTTGTAGGAAGTACTCCGAAGGACATGGCCAAATTTCCATCTTTCTTGTCTACTCAAAAGCGAAGACCACTACAGCAAATCTGCGTGTACAGAGAAGGAAGTATGGCGTACCCGAAGACTGATTTATTGCGTTTCAACGAATGAGCCCAGCGCCGCCGCCCTTGCCATCCATAACCGTCGCTGTGCTTTGATGTACACAAGGAACGCCGGTCGACACCGCAACAGAGACCATGCGGGAGGATCTTGACTCGGCAGTATACCTATTGTACCCCTTCTCCTACCAGCGCGGTGATTTCACAACTGACGACCCACGATATCGTCAAAGCCATCAAGCACAGGAATGAGGGGAAAAAAAGGCCGAAGACGGCTGCACCAGAAAAGAGCCTCAACGTGTACGAAAACTTTTAACAAGGATAATTTGCTGGGCGAGAGTAATCCGTGCTGTCTCGAAACGAGCAGAGCAAGAATGTAAGACTTTTTTACAAATGTGAGGAAGATGAACACAGCCCTGCATGTCAAATAAGGTTCATTACCCAAATATATATACCCTGAACAAACATGTGGCAGCAAAAAAAAGGGGATAGAGGATTCGTTCCTGCTTATGTTCTTAAGTTGTATTATTTCTAAGTTTATTGTTTTAACAAACATCAGTTGATAGCACTGTGTTCTTCCTCCTTACCTTTGAAACGAATATATATACTTTTTTCGCACTGCTCACCTCAAGAATTTCGGCATAGGGTAACAGCGGCGTACGATGTTCTTCAGCTGTACCTCGCGTCCCTGGCATGGAGCATGCCGTTAACCTCGTTGCCATGCATGGGTTGCCTGCACTCGCACATTGTGTTGGACAAAGTGTATTGGCATAGCTACTTCTACAGCTATGTGTCTCTCAAATGTTTGGTGAGTGGTTTTCTTTGCTGAGCATGCTAAATGTGCGAGCGATGTGCTATCTTTTACAACAAAGTTACCTGTATATGCAGCAATATTTTGGAGCTCCCAAGTGCTTTGTAATAGGAGCGTTTGACTGAATCTTATTTATAGCGGCGGTAAAGTGAACCCCTAGACGCTGAACATAGTCAAGTTGAAGCTAATGGGTCATGCATATGGAATGGCAATCCAAAAAAAAAATCTCCGATGGGTATCCTTTGAGCGTTGACAATAAAAGCATGAACGTGCATACTGACGCTGATCAAACGCGATGGCTATTGCTGCTTCTGTCGTTGATACCCACTAGGGATAGCCAAGGCATGTTCGTAGAGTTGAGCCACAACAAATCTTAAAGCATGTAGGTTCCTTCAATGTTTGCTGCCAAGGGACGATGTGTTGTATACATGGTTTATCACTTGCATAGACGCACCCCACGACTTCCCCGTGAAAAAAAATATACAGGTTGGTTTGCGTGGGTTTCAGTAATCGACATGTTTATACAAGAAAACAGCTTTATGTATTTAAGTACATGCCCCCGAAATATTTGAGCAAGCAAGAAATAATTACAAATACCATTTATTACGTAAATGAGCCGAGATATACCGATATTCCTTTATTAGGAGTTTTTTTACGAAATAGAGGCGCAGGAGAAGTTGGCATCATGAGTGATGGCCACCACACTTTGTCTCGTACATAATCAATTTTTGCGAAAGCTTAAGAAGGCAAAAAAGGCAGTGACAGTACGTGAAAGAGATAGAGCAGCTACCCAGACACATTGAGATAGCATATCAACATAAAAGGGAAATAAATGTCCGAAAACCCTAACGCAGAGGTCACATACAGTTCAAATTGGCGCATGGTACGTCACAACGCCGAATTTGCATGTCATGTAATGTCAATTAGCATATAAACAGTGACGTGTAATTCATTTGCATTTCAAGGCAACACAGTGTTCCATTAAATATTGGCACATTGTAGTGACGGTGAAGAACACAGTATATAAAAACTGCGAATCCCGAAACTAACTTTTTTATTGGGCGGACCTGCGCCCACAATTGCCGAAGACATCGAAGTACTAGGATCATAGAGAAACATATAGGCGAAGAGCAGACACTCCCGTAGGGCCCTGCGGCTGAGCTATATATACTGTACTGCCGCCAGCGCCCCTGATCTGCTGGTCAGACCGCTAATTTTGACTTCCGAGATTTTTGGCGCGTGGTTTAGATCTGTTTTGGTTTCGGTTTCGATAGGAATGCTTTCGATTCTGGTTTACCTTTGGCTGGTAAATTGCACAACTACATCTTCTATAGTGGAACGGAAGATCTTTAATATTTCATCTTTAAGCATGCCGTACATACAGACGTAATCACTCGCGGATCACAACCTTTTTACTGGAAAAACCACCTCGCTTTTCGACCAACCTAAGGAAAGCGGAATTAGCTCATGCAGATTGGATAAATAATGCCATTTGAACTGTTTTGATCGCAACTTTCTTCTCGTTCTAGAGCCGCTTTTCTCAGTTGCACACAACAGGAAGCAGTGGTCATATACAAAAAAGTTATTTTTTCTTGTTTACATACGGAATAGCACTGAAAAAAATACTGGATCATCCATTTGATAAAGACAACACAAAGACCAAACCACACACGAAAACAAGAATGTTTTAGACATGTCAAGCAACACGTCAAGTAAAACTGGTTACGGAGCGCCCCAGGCACATGCATTATGCATATACAGTGAGGTAAACAGGCTTCACAAAAAATCGCCCGCCAATCCACCCTGTGAAGGTGGTTGGAAAGCGAAGCTTTTTACGCCACCCTCACGGTGACTGCGGCGCACTTGATATTTCACACCCTACAACGTAACTTTAACCACGGCCTTTATTATTATTTACTTCACAACAATGTTCACTACTGCTTTATGATCGGTGTGATATACACTACTAGACTACCCCATAGTGGGGCAGTCTAGAAAATGAACCGAAGCAGTTACTAGGCTGGAAGGGTTTCGAATGACGTCAACCCTCTTTCAAGCTGCTGCATAAGCTCTGCAACAGCTGCAATCTAATCTTACGGACCGCGCCGAGCCTGTTTCCGTTGTTTGCACGCAGCCCTTATCATCCATCGTGTTGGCTCATCACTTTGATGCTTGTTTTTGTGGTTTTTCTTGCGAAAACGAGTGCTTAGTTGTACGCTGAATGCCTGAATTCAAGTAAGCTATGCTGCTATACCTGCAATTGTTAGCGGTTCGTCGGGATCGTTTTTTGATTATAACGACGGACATGACAGAACCCTTGGCTGGTAGAGGTACAAAGCTTCGCTTTAAAACGCTCGAGCTGCGCCAAATAAAGCGTTTGAGTGATAATACGGCTGAGTAACAGATAACAAATTCTGTTCTTTAAACCGAACGTGTTGCGAGCCACTTTTGTAAAATTATGCGTTGGAAGTAATGTGTATGCTCTTCCGCAAAACACGGGTGCGAAAACAAATGTGTGGCTGCACGGTAAACGGACGCCACGGATCATATTCTGTGCTACCCGTGCAAAATTAAGCTCACCCAGCATAGCGAACGTCTTGCTAACAATCTTCATAACACAGGAAACAGCAAAATTATTTGCGCATACAAAAGGGAACACCTTACCGCAAAAGCGAGGCGACGTGTTGAAAAGCGCGGTAAGGTGGGTGTAACCAGCGGCACATGATCGGCGCAGCATCACCGTCTCTATGAAAACTATACGCGTGGACGAAGCCCGGTGGACGTACGATAAGCTGTCTACCTTTGAGGAGAAGTGGAAGCGGACATCGCGACACCTTCTAGCGGGTGGTCCGACCATTACTGGCTTGGCCGCGAAACTGGTCGAGTCCCCGCTCTTTACGTAAGTATGTTTCTCTACGCTACGATAGCGTCGAGCATAATCGGCGATCGTCGAAATCTGATCTGCGGGTCAAACGCATCGTCTTTTATACATGACTCGTCTATGGTTCCAGCATAATGGCTGGTGCCCGCGTGCCATCCAGGATCCACTACACAATTCGTGTCGCGCATACACTGAGATTGCACAAAATTCGGTGACTTGAGACACAACACATAGAATCAATGATAGCCTTCCAGTAAGTTGCGAATCATGCAGGGGCGCCTTGCGCTGAGCGATAACTAAGTTATTAGCAGATGAAACGCTGACCCCTGGAAAGGGGTAAATCAGTACACCTGTCAATAATACGCAAGCTTAAACAACATATGTTGTAACTGTGTCCGGATCCATGGCAATTTGCAGAAACAAAAAAAAAAATGTCGCGCATAACCACAGAACATCTATTACAACGCTCAAGTAACTATTTGCCATTCTCATATCTTCCAAAAAGTATTTTAAGCCAATAACTGCTCTCCTCTGCAGTTTAATTCGGTAATGCCTCAATATTTTTCCACGGATAGTGGTCGTTTGTCAGCAGCACATCATTTATCTAGCAATTTCTATCTATGCTGAGCATAAATGCTGCAGTGCAAGAAGCACTCCCACATTAAATATCTTCTTCGGACTTTCGCACACCGCACTTTTGGCTCGCGCTATTTTATCTAAAAACACTTTGCGTACGCTGCGCCTATAGACGTAATCTGTGTATTAGTGTTTGGAGAAAACATGTACGAGTTTTTGTACATTGAATTGTGTTTTTAGGTCAATCAGAAATAAAACGATGTTTCGAGCACCCTTTTCGAACCAGTTATCTCTCAATAATACTACTGAAAGTTGACGTAAACTGATGCCTAAACCTAACTTTATGTTAACCTGTAATAACGGAAACAGAAAATGAACTACCTCTCCCACATTAAATAGGAGACTTGAAAGGTCGCAAAAGACGCAAAAACAAAACAAGGCTGCATGACGCTGCCCTTAAGTTCCCAAACTAGCATGTTTTGACGTCATGGACTTTTACAACATCTAATCGCATCACGTTCAACCGCAAGCAGCACTACATTCTCTTTTAAAAAAATGGAAGATTCAACCTAACAACCGTTGCAACGCCAGAAGGGCCCATATTGAAGGGAATATTTGCGATCCCGGTACGTAACAATGACGTAAAGTGATGCTGTTTCTGAGCGAAATGCGAGACAAAGGGAAGTTTCACTTATAATCTATCCGCTAGTAGTGAATGTTCTCCCGGGCCAAATGAACCAAAATGAGAGTTTTTAAAGAATACTTCTCTAATCTGCATCGAGTTGGCGTTGCTCTTTCTAACTTTAGAAAAAAAAAGGTTTCAACGAACATTTTAATCATGAGAATTGATGACCCATACCATAGGTGGGATACTCGATGAAGAAAATTATTTCTTAAGTTTACTTCCTTTACTAAGCAAGCAAAGGTACGCAGAAAAACAAATATGTTACCATTTTTGGGAGGTGAAGAGCTGCTCATCCGCAAATGACCTGCCCTTTATCTTTTTTTTCTGTATATGTATTGTGAATTGAAAAGACTATTTCCACTTGTACTCTTCTCTCATTTTCTCCCGACTGGGTCCGGCAATGTCTCCATCATTCAGCTTCATTTAGCTGACAGGAGGGCAGAATTATTCACTCCAGTTACAAAGAAAAGGAATGCCTCGGAAGGGAACACGGGAATAAAGAATGTTTTTAAGGAAGAAAGCGAGGAAGGAAACAAACAAGGGAAAACTAAAATAAAGACAGGTAAAATGGTGCGTGCAATATTACAATTGAAAACTCTGATGTACTGGATGCAAGAAGAGCAGTGGAAACGAAGTTATAAAAACATTAAGAGTCGGGGGTGAGGTAGATAAGAGATGGTGGTCGAAAGAATGAAGACAAGCAACAAAAAGGATTTTATGCAAGGAAACATAAACAGAAAATGAGTCGCCGTTGGAGCTTTTAGCAGCCTGTCGGGGGCCATGGTTCGCATGAAGGGAGATAGAGAAAAGTAGCAAATGAATATATTCCTAAAAAAAAAAGGGGTAGCGATGGGCCTTTCCTTTTATGTAGTATCACCAGCACAGATGAACTCGCGTTGCCTTATATTAGGCAACGCGCATACACGTAGTGGTGTTCTCCACTTAACATGTGCTCAACAGTACCTATATATATATATATATATATATATATATATATATATATATATATTGTAACGCCTTGGTTGAGGCGAAAGGAAGAAGAGGAGGACGACGAATCCTTTGGTGTGCGGAGCGCAGAAAGAAACCGCGGCTGGACTGCTTTCCTAGACTCTCATCGATCACCTGTAAATAAACACGCCTCATCCGTAACAGTTTTGTGGTGGAAGGTGCTGGGTACTCAACCACGCAACGCGGTTCTGCAACCACCTGATCTGCGCCGAAGTCGCCGCCTTGCTGGACTGCCGCCGTTGCCGCTGGTGGTCGAGATGTCTCGCGGTGAAGACGGAACCCGGACTGTACCAGTTCCTACAGCTGCAGCCCCTGCCCTGGTTACAGCGGCCCCTTCGGTACCTGCTTCAGCCGCGGCTGGTCCCTGGCAGCGTCAGCACCTGATAGAGCCTCGTACATTTGGAGGCAAGTCTGGCGAGGACGTGGATGAGTGGCTCACTCACTACAAACGGGTGAGCAACTATTACCATTGGGATGCGCCAACTCAGCTGTCCTACGTCGTGTTTTTCTTAACGGACACGGCACTTGTGTGGTTTGACAACCATGAGGACACCCTCACGACTTGGGATCGGTTCGTGACGGAAATAACGGAGTGTTTTGGGGACTCAGTCACGAAGAAGAAGCAGGCTGAACAAACGCTGCTGCAAAGAGCCCAAGTGCCAGGCGAGACGTGCACGACGTATATTGAGGCTATATTGAAGCTCTGCAAGAACGTCAACCCTCGCATGTCAGAGGAGGACAAGGTCGGCCACCTCTTAAAAGGAATTGCCGAGGATGTATACCACTTTCTCATCGGCAAAGAGAACCTTGCTACAGTAGCTGACGTCATACGGCATTGTCGTACATTCGAGACCCTGAAGATGCGACGTATCACGCCTAAATTCGGTCGGTTACCGAATGTGACTACCGTTGCGAGTGTTGACGACTACACGTCCCTTGATCTCGCGTCTACAATACGTGAGATAGTACGGGAAGAGCTCACCCGACACGTGAACTCGACACCTTATGATGCTGCGCCAATCCCAGCCCCCGCTCATCATGTTTCCATCGCTGCAACGGGCGTAGAGGACTACAACTACAGTTCTCGCTCGCCACCGAGGCCGCAGCCCAATCACAACCCAGAGTCGCGGTACGAACGCCGCTTTAGCTATCCTCGTCAGCCGGCCGCTACACACCAGGAGCCGCGTGAAGATGCATTTGTCCCACAGCGTCGCGACAATGCTTTTCAGGAGTACAACGCATATCGCCAACCTCCTGTGTGTTATTGTTGTGGTGCTACCGGACACATAGCTCGGTTCTGTCGTCGGCGCAGGGAAACATCCCGATACGATCCGCCATCAACGTTTCTTCGCGCCGGCAATGGTCACAACAACGATCCCTGGTCCGCCTATTCCAGGAGAACCTCACGGCAAGAGAATCGGCGCAATAGTTCACCCGCTTCTGACCGTAGTTTGACACCTCCGTCCGCCCGACTACGCCGCTCGCCTTCACCGCGACGGCGGCTATCACCACCGCCACCGCCGGGAAACTAGCCGGCGCGATCGATGGAGGTGAGGTCGCACAATATGACTTACTCAGATGCCTCCGCCTAGTTACGATGTTTAGGAACAAGATAAAGGTGTTAATAGATGGAGTATGTGCAACGGCTTTAGTGGACACTGGTGCAACCATTTCTGTTATGAGTCGTTCCTTCAAAGATCGCATTGGCCAAAAAGTTATGTTTTCTTGGCACGAATCTACAAGATTTCGTGGTGTCTGCGGAGAAATACTTCATCCTCTGGGAGTTTGCGTCGTTCACGTCTTGCTGGCCGGAAAGGTGTTCCCAACTGAATTCCTGGTTCTGCAGCGGTGTACGCACGACGTTATTCTCGGTATTGACTTTCTGCAAGAGTGTGGCGCTTTCGTCGACTGTGGCACCGGCGAACTTTCAGTCAGCAGTGAAGTTGTTCCTGCCCTCTGTGACGAGCTGCCACCCGCGGAAGACACGCTGGTTGTTTCCGATGAACTGACAGTGCTACCATGGTGCATGCGGTCAGTTGCCGTGTTCTCTTCCGTCTCTGCCGTATCTCCCTTTGATGCCATCGTTCAACCTCTCACCGGTCAGTGTGCTAAGAAAGACATCTTAGTGCCTCGCTGTATTGTGTCGATTAACAACCGAGTCACGTCTTTGTGGGCACTTAACTGTTCGCCAGTGCCTGTTATACTTCCTCGAGGAATGAAGCTCGCCATCTTTGATGGTGCCAACGGAAATTCTATCGCTGCCGTTGACGACGACGATCAAAAACGCTTGGCCGTAGACGAATGCAGTTGCTCCTACGAGTCGCAGATTCTGAAGATGGTTAGTAAGAACCTACGGTCACACGAGCGACAAAGATTGGTTGAGCTATTGGAAAGACATGCTTCTGTATTTGACTTCTGCGAAAAGGAGAAGCGACCATCTTTACCCTGTTCTCGAGCTCAGCACAGAATCGATACAAGTTCTGCTCATCCGGTCCGACAAAAACCTTACCGAGTGTCGTCTTCGGAGCGGAAAGTTATTGCTGAACAAGTTCAGGATATGTTGCAGAAGGGCGTTATTGAGGAATCGTGCAGCCCTTGGGCAGCACCTGTCATTTTGGTGAAGAAGAAAGACGGCTCTTGGCGGTTTTGCGTTGATTGAACGCGCTCACACGATTGAACGCGCTCACAAAAAAAGATGTATATCCACTACCTCGGATAGACGATGTCATAGATTGTCTGCATTCGGCTTCCTACTTTTCTTCACTAGATCTACGATCAGGGTATTGGCAGATCCCTATGCACCCTGCTGACAAGGAAAAGACTGCATTCGTAACGCCTGATGGACTTTATCAATTTAATGTTATGCCGTTTGGGCTTTGCAATGCCCCCGCTACTTTTGAAAGATTTATGGACTCCATTCTTCGTGGTTTAAAATGGGAGGTATGTTTGTGCTATCTAGATGACGTTGTCATTTTCGGACGTACTTTCGAAGAGCATAGCACCCGTTTAAACCTCGTTTTAGACTGCGTCGAAATGGCCGGCTTGGTTTTGAATTCCAAGAAGTGCCGGTTTGGTTAACGACAACAATTAGTCCTTGGTCACCTGGTTGAGAAAGATGGTGTCTGACCAGACCCCCGGAAGATAGAAGCAGTCAGTGCCTTTAAACCACCTCAGTCACTAAAAGAACTCTGCAGCTTCCTGGGTTTATGCTCCTACTTTCGATGGTTCGTGCCCAGATTCGCGGACATTGTCTATCCTTTGACAAGCCTATTGCGAAAAGACAGCCCATACAAGTGGACACCTGAATGCGACGCGGCATTTTCTCAACTCAAGTTCCTGCTGACTTCAGAACCCATTCTTCGTCACTTCGATCCGTCTGCTCCTACTGAAGTGCACAGTGACGCCAGCGGAATTGGCATCGGTGGAGTGCTTGTTCAGCGCCATAATAATGAAGAGTACTTGGTTGCCTATACGAGCCGTTCTCTCAGCAAGGCTGAACGAAACTATACTGTGACAGAGCAAGAATGCTTAGCGGCTGTCTTTGCTGTTCAAAAGTGTCGTTGCTACCTCTACGGGCGTCCATTCAAAATTGTAACCGACCACCATTCCTTGTGTTGGCTTGTTACCCTCCGTGACCCCTCCGGTCGTCTAGCACGCTGGGCTTTGCGGCTCCAAGAATTTGATTTCAATGTGTCGTACAAAAGTGGAAGACGTCATGCCGACGCTGACTGCCTTTCTCGTCTTCCACTGTCGACAACAGAGGATAACGCGGACAACCTCGACACCTGCTTTGCTGCTGTCTCTCACGCGTTTCCTGACGCCACTGTATTCCAGCGGGAAGAGCGCAACGACTTATGTTTGGACCCCCTTTTCGCCGATGCCTGCAGTCCCAAGGCCAGTGGTCGCTTTTGCCTTCGCGATGGACTGTTATACAAGACAAATTATTCAGCAAGTGGCGCGCGGTATTTACTGGTTGTTCCCCAAAGCCTGCAATGTGACATTCTCCGTGTCATGCATGATGATCCAACTTCAGGCCACCTTAAATTCATTCGCACCTTACATCGAATACAGGAGCGGTTTTACTGGCCTAAGATGCGACATTCCACTAAGCAATACGTCTCGAGCTGTGACAAGTGCCAGCGTCACAAGCGACCGACAAGTGCTCCGCAAGGCCTTCTTCATCCTGTAGCGCCGCCTACTACACCTTTCGAGCAAGTTGGTATCGATCTGCTAGGACCGTTTCCACGATCTTCGAACAACAACCGCTGGGTCATCGTCTGTGTCGATCACCTAACTAGATACGCGGAAACAGCTGCGATATCTTCCTCCACCGCTACCTGCGTCGCTGCCTTCTTATTACGCTACGTAATCCTTCGTCACGGTCCGCCTCGCGTTATCATCAGCGACCGTGGTCGCCAATTCGTCGCTGACGCCGTGGAAGAATTGCTTAGACTCTGCAATTCGCAGTTCCGCCACTCAACACCATATCATCCCCAAACGAATGGCCTTGTCGAACGTACCAACCGTACCCTGACCAACATGCTGGCTATGTATGTATCATCCAATCACAGGAACTGGGATGAAATCTTACCGTTTATTACCTACGCCTACAATACAGCGAAGCACGAAACTACGGACTTCACACCTTTCTACCTGCTCTACGCTAGGACACCACGCAGCTGTCTGGATACCATTTTCCCCTTTACACTCCATACAGCGGACTCAGTTGCCGAAACTTTGTGCCGTGCTGAAGACGCGCGACAAATTGCTCGACTGCGTACTCTGGCATCACAAGATCGCTCCAAGGAGCGGTATGACCGCCGCCATGACTCAGTGTCATTCGAAAAAGGTGACTTGGTGTGGCTGTGGACCCCTCAGCGCAGACGAGGGTTATGCCAAAAGTTCCTGGCTCAGTATACCGGTCCCTTCACAGTCATCGACCGCATTAGCGATTTAACGTATGTGGTCGCCCGTGTAAGGTCACCAGGACGCCGCTCTAGCGCTACTCAACTTGCGCATGTTACGCGCCTCAAGCGATATTACTCCAGCACTCAGCCCTAACTCCCGTGGTGGGCTTCGTCTGCGAAACGGGGAATGTAACGCCTTGGTTGAGGCGAAAGGAAGAAGAGGAGGACGACGAATCCTTTGGTGTGCGGAGCGCAGAAAGAAACCGCGGCTGGACTACTTTCCTAGACTCTCATCCATCACCTGTAAATAAACACGCCTCATCCGTAACAATATATATATTTCAGCACATGCTGCCTTTCTTCGCATTTCCTTATCTTCCTTTCTTATGACTTTCAGGAGTGCTTTTTCTCTGCTCCCCCTTTTTTTTCTGTACTATTGACCCTTTTCCCGGCGCTCCCGTGGGCGCTGCCATGTTTGATCACGTGGTGACGCGTTCATTGCTTGCCTCAGCTGCCGCCATTGCCACCGCGTTTACAATGCAGCGCGTGATGCCGGTGCAGCGCAGCAAACCTCTGTTTCGACGCATATCTTAGACGGTGGCTTTGCGCACGACATGAAGCTTTGACCACAGCTTTAGTGGACATGTAAGTGCTTTCAAAGCTCAATTCGACTTGTCCAAACGGCGCGAGCAGCATATATAGTGCTTGTATTAAAAGCGGGGCCAGAAATGTATTCCAAGCTGCCCAAAATTTCCGCTTATGAATTAAATCGGGATCTATGTGCTCTTAGTTCTTTATTTGGCAAACATTTTGAAGCAGTGGCTTGTCATGTTTCTGACTCAGTAAAGTTCCTCCGTGCGGCCATCTGATTGTTTATTTTCAGCCCAATCGCTCGCGGGTGTGCTCTGCTGCGATAGATTTGTTCTTGCTGCGCACAAATCTTGGAATATAAATGTTCTGTACTTTGTGGTAGCTTGTAGCAAAGACGTATTATCGCTAGTCCGTCGCTTACTCTGTGGACCATCATGAAACGTTCAGCTTCCAACATTCATGTCTTGGTGTAGTCGCCGTCACTCACGCTTCAGCACATTGATTCAAGTGTGCGCACATTCACTTATTATTGATACGTTGGCGATAGGGTGCGTGTACGTTTGCGTGCGAGTAGGGGTAGATGTGTGTAAATAACGTGCGAGATACTTACTATGCCAGTAAGTGGCGTTACTTCCTTTGTAACGAGCGGTACTAACTGCTCACGTTGCAGAGTTGAAGTCCTTTCTTTGGAGATTAGCTATACAGCGCTGGCGGATGAATTATCCTTTTTTATCCTCAAGGAAAGCCGTGCATCGCGAAGGGCCGACAACACAGGCAGTCCTTATGTAGCAGTGGCGACACAGGTTGATTCCATTCCTTAATATGCGAATCACTATTTTTGCAGCTAACTACCGCATACGTCTTCCCTTTATCGTTGCACATTTTGCAGCATGAATTGGGCACAGTGCATGAGCGAACACCCACTTGCATTTCCGACAGCTGATCGCATAGTAGCAGGGCAGAAGCAGTAGTGGTTTCGTATTCGGGTGCATTCGCTGAGGCAACGTATGGCGCGCCCCCGATAGCGCCATCTCGTTCCTCAGGAGCAAACTGCTCCGCGAAAAGGGTCAATACATTGTGTGCACTTCCGTGACACAGCACTTTCTTGTTTCTCCCAGTCCTTGGAGGCGACCTTGGCCTCGCAAGTTTCGATGAGGTCTTCGCTTTCTTGTCTGGCGTTGCGGTCTTTCGGTAAGGGCGATGCGTCTGTGTCTAGACGCCATGGGCACTCAAGGATAAGGTGCTCCAAGGTGTCCGGTACGCCGCACATTGGGCAGAGGTATCCTTGTAGAGTTGGGGCTTCTCAATGTGGTACTTTCTGCTTTGTTGAGGTTTGGGTGAGGTGGTGGGTGCACCCTGCGTTACAGCCTGTGATGTTGAAGGGTCGCTGAGTAGGTGATGGTTACGGTCTCTCTCCCCACTGACCCAGGTCAGGTATCGTGGGAGTAGGAAGGGTTGGCCCGGCAGGCGTGATCGCCGGCCGCGGCGTGTGCCGCTTCGTTCCCCTCCAGCCCTTCGTGCCTAGCTAGAACCCATATCACGCAGGTGTAAGAGATCGGAATGCTTCGGCATTTCAATATCTCTAGTGCTTCTGTTTGCCGACACGCGACCCTTAGCATAGTTCTGACAACTGCTTGAGAATCAGAAAAGAAGACGGCTGCGTCCATGCCCGTGGTAGTTGCTATAGCAAAACAGGGTAAAAAAACACATTGGGCCAATGGTGAAGACATTGTGAATGCAGGTGTTCGGCTTTGGCAACGAAGATACATCGTGCAATTCCTTCTTAGAAAGCCAGTAACGATTTGTGCTTTTTGACTGTCTATGATGAGGTGAATTATTGCCACTTCTAGTGACTACTTGAGACAAAGGGACGTGGTAGGGCTTTCCCAAGATGGAATGAAGCAATAATTGGTATAGTGCGCTTGCCTTTCGGATGCATAAAAACGTTTTCCGGAGACACGACAAGGTAACGGAAGCGTTTCACAAAAAAAAACCCAACAAACTAATGAGTGCCTGGAGAGGCTACGGCAATACATTACCTTTAATAATACTTTTTACTTTTCACGTAAAATAATATAAAAAAATATTTGAAATATGCATGGTCGTTTAGCTCGCATTGCTGGTCCCCAGTAAATATCGAGCTATATGTTTGGCGTGAAAAATTACCAGGAACAAAATGCCCATGTTTCAAAGACGTGTTCCGTCTGGCCAATATTGATCTGCAAAGAAAGACCGACGGCCTCTTTTTTTAGACGATATCTAACTACAAAAAAGACCAAATAACAATTTCAGATCCATTTGTATATTATTGCGTGCGTCATAGATATACTGATTTTCAATAAAATTCGTTTCACCCGACAATATTTGCACGCCTTGGGTAATGTTGAACGAGGTGGTGCTCACTTTTAATCCAAGAAGACGCTTGCCCGGAACGCCTGACCTTAGTTTAGTATACGTGATTTGTGTATTCGCGGAACGACGTACTAACGGGAGCTCCTTTATCCCTGCAGGAAAAAGGTGTCACATTTTGTGAGAAGAATTCATTTTGCACATGAAGACACCGGCTATTCTGATATTGTATGTCCATAGACAGTTATGCTCTGGAACACTGCTCTTGAGGTTTATTCTTGTCTGATATTTCTTAGTTTAAGAACCTTTTCATTAACCATTGAAATTTATTTTGTTGCCTAGGAGCCAGAAAACATCGCTTTCCATCTTTTTAAATATATTTATGTAAAAACAAAAAGGTTCCGTTTGTTCTTCCTTTTCGCTTCCTATTACGCGTTCATTGTT
This sequence comes from Dermacentor silvarum, assembly GCF_013339745.2. Lineage (NCBI taxonomy): Eukaryota > Metazoa > Arthropoda > Arachnida > Ixodida > Ixodidae > Dermacentor > Dermacentor silvarum. The sequence continues at coordinate 48,221,442 of NC_051160.1, forward strand.
TTTGGCGGCTTGTGTAGGCCACTTCCAAAATATCTGTAATAATTATGGTGTAAAAGTCATTTCAATTTGAGTTAATGACATTTTCTTGCTATTTATTTACTTGCGTGCTTTCACAGTGTGCTATTCGATTGTTACTGGAAAATAGAGCCTGCACTTGACATGTTTTTGTAATTTTTGGCATACAAATGAAAATCTACCAACTGGAAAGACAAATTTCGATAGAAGCACAGCACTATGTGGGTGCTGTTAGCGCTTGAGCTTCCGTCCTATATTTACTATTTCGCTGGTCTCCGCATCAGTTCACAATCGGGAATCTGTATTTGCAGCTTTGCCAACCGCCATTATATTGTCTTATTTCTTTGTTATACTCCCGCATTTTTAATTACTCTTCTCGCAGCCTGGCGAAGTAATTACCTGTTCGTCAGTCTCCTTTTGTTCTGATAGAAATGGTGCACCATGAATAGAACAAAACGTAATGCCAAAGAAAATAAATTGCAAAATATGTGCCACTGCAACAAACTAAAACTGACCAGTGTGCCCAACTGAAAACTATCTAGTGGGCAATGATTTTTAGCTTCAGCTGCGCCGACTTAGCCGTTTTGTTCTGAGGCTGCTAACGACCAGCCGCACCATAGCAGAATTGTGGCGCATAAGAGTTATTCAATGTTTTGTCTACACGCATTGTTTCAGAATAATACACCAAAACTTGCTTTAGAGAGGCATGACTTCAATGAAAATTGTAATAGAATGAACGATTTAAATGTTTCTCATGTTTTGTAAAAACCATGCACACAATACATGCAATGATTCCTGAACGCAGTGGTTAGGAGAAAAGCACGTAAACCTGCCATGTCAAGAGGTGCAGTTCTCGAAACTTATAAAATTTAATCTGAAGTAGGTTGTATTGATTCATTCTTGGTCACAGCACTAACCGAACAACCATACAAAGAGAGACACAGGAATAATGACAAAACCGCCTTTGTCCTTAGTCGTCGCTCAAACCATCGAACACCATTTATGAGCCTGCGGCGCTAATTGGATTCTGAGTAATTATGAGAATAGAGTCACGGGTAGTTGTGCAAAACGCCACAGAACTCCAGTACCCTCCGAAGAACTTGACACTCCTGAACAAAGCTAGGATACCTGAGGGATTCTTACAGACAACGCCATAGGTTCAGAGTGAAGTGACGGAACAGTGGGCAGTGGGTGCCTACAGAAATTCACAGAGAAGCAAAATTATTCGGAAAATTGTGTAGACGTGGTGTCTCTCTCTCCGCCGCATTCTTCCAAGAAAAAAATTCAATCATGATGGTACCCACCCCGATAAAAAGACTGAAGCCTTTTACAAGCCACCGGAGAAAACACACAAGAATGCGCAAGAGTACGTGCAAGTGCACGTGATAGGTATATCGAATTGAATATTGTACACACGTTCTTCTCTTTATCACCATTAGCCCTTCCTATCCCGTTAGCGTTTTCAAATACAGAGTAGCAGATAATAAATAGAGTCATCTTAAGTTCATCTCGCGGTCTTTCTCTACATAATTACTTTGTCTAAATAATATTTTATATCTTTAGCAATTCTTTAGCAAAGTAGGACATTCTTAAAAATAAAACACAGCAGTGTAGCACTGCACAACGTGTAATACTTAATCAGTTGTACATTGGTAGTACGAAAATGGCCCATTTATGATAGCGTCTGAGGTTTCCGCAGGAAATGCAGAAGTTCTTAGGAATACAAAATGCATAGAATCCACATTCGCACAGGAAATGCGCTGTGTACGCAGCGGCAAAAAAAAATATAATGTGCATTCTTTCGCCTTAATTATTTCTAACCAGGAAGCTCCGAATAATATATAGGAAAACTCTGAAGTGGAGAGCAGGACTGCAGTTACGGATGGAGAAATTCACTAATTCAGACAGCCGTATCCAGGAAGAAGCCAAGAAAGGCAATTTCAATAATTCAGCAATTATACTTGAAGCAAATTTTGATTGAAGAAGACAGTGGCCAGAATAGTCAAAACAGATTTGTGTGTAAGTCACGTAGGAATCGACATATGAACTATGCATCAATGCCGCAGTAAATGAAACTAAGTTCTCGTCAAGTTTCGAAAAATTCAGGATACTACTACTTTAGAATTTTGTCGGGGAAGACTTCAAATTCAGTTGTTAGTTTCGGGATTAAAAAAAAACACTGCCTAATGTTTTTCTACTTTTCCTATAAATTACATTGAAACTGCTCCAGTAATATGGACCACCGAATATGCACCACCGAAATCGTGCAATTTCTGGAGATGTCATTTTATAATTGCGATTTAAGGGTTATTTTGCCGGCGTTGTAATAATTTTGACTTTCAATAAATTAAGTGAATGTGTCGATGAGCTATTGACCTAAGAAAATAAATTCGATAGTGGGAACCATGGCAGATTTTAAGGTTGAACCACTTCGCGCAACGGAAAATCTTATTCACCGCTTGACGAAGCATGGAGTTCAGGAATCCACTTTCGGGGCTATTGAAACACAAACACAATACCGCAGAAAGTGGATTGGAAAATGCCACGCGGTGTCCAAGTTGGTAATTGCATCGCATGCGCAATTCCGCTTTTCTACGTGCGCCTGCACTTTTAATTTATTAAGCACCCGATCCGAATGCTTCCTATATATGTATCTACCAACATATACTGACCAACCGTCGCGATAGCGTGATGGGCTAGCGACAAAGTTTTGTTTAAAACTCTTCTTGCAGGCATGTACAGGCTGCTCACTCTAAATGTTATCATGATTTGCATATTGCAAGTTCTCCTAAACCAAATAAATTTGGCTGCTGTGTTTTGAAATACAGCAATGGTTCGTTATCGGCATTTGATTCAGGTAACGCGTACTTGCAATTACACGACAGGATGAGTCATGTAATTTATTTATATTGGAAGCCATTTCCAGATTGCTATATTGCTTTGAGGCCGTTCTTTGCGCCAAATTTAATTATGAATATCCATAGCCTGCGTGTAATACTCGTAAGTGAGAAGAGATCAAAGCCATTTTCGGATATTTCTGGTATATTTCGTGGCGTTTCCAACCTGCTTATTCGAATTTCATTATGTATTGCGCTATTCTAAATTGCTACGCAGGATTATCCAGTGATTTTAATAAATAATTGCAATGATTTGTTATTGTTGTACCAAATCGTTTCATTATTGCTTATTTCCGCATTACTGATTTTATCCTTGTGAAGCCAAGGTGGCTTTTACGCTTAAAATGCGGTGCGCGTCGCTTCGTCAAAGAACTTGAGCACGATTTCCGTTTCAGTTGCTGTTTCATCGGAGAAAACCGGGGACCATTCTTTCGATGCTTCATACAATCCATTCAGGGTGTCTTAATAAATGCATTTCATGTGTCTGCAAAGTGCATTCAAGTTTCTCTACTTATTGATTTCCTCATTTTCGTGCTCACTGTTCATTAACGACAGTCTAATTGCTGATGAACGTTTACGGTGCACGTAATCGTGTTAGAAGTGTGTTCTCGGTGATGTTACCTCCTAAACTAGCCCTGGAAACCACCAAGCAAAATACAAACATGCTCCTTTTGAAACCGAAACAGTTTCATCTAATCGTTTCACCCACTGACACTCTCACGAGCGTTACATTCCCCAAGCATAAGTTTCTGACAAATTAATGACGTATTCGAAGAGAGCACGGGGATGGAAACAGGTCTCACAAGAACGATTGAAACACGCAGCACAGTTAATAAAGCTGACACACCACAAACATAACAAGAAAACGCTTCTGTTGTTATCACAGAAGTACATTTCTCAATCATATTGGACAACCAAGCCGCTAAAACTTCAACTCATCACCACTAGATCATAACTTGCCACACAACATGCATATAAAGTACCGAGCCTCGACTCTTATCCGACTGCGAACAAAACTTCCTTCTGCCTCCTCATCTCGCCCTCAACGTCAGACGTTTACCAAACCCTCCCGCTTCGCAAACTTGTATGCCCCTCGGTGCTTCACCAACTTGCTTCTCGCCCATCATCGCTCTCAAACAAGACACGCGGAAGCAGAAGTGTTCGTTTAGAGTCCGACGCGCAATTAGAGAATGGCGCGTCGTCATTTCGAGCGTTCGCGCCGGCTAGAGAGCTCTACTTGGTAAACAGTCAGCGCTTCTGAAAGAAAGCACGCACGAATGGCCCTTTAATTAGGTTCGACTCGTATTCGCTTTCTGCCCAGCCGCCCCGCTTCGCACCAAAAATATACCTTCCCGTGTCCCTGGAACACACTTTCACTGAATAAGCATGAAGTCGTCTCACTATGCATTCAGCGGGATAGTCAAGTGTGTTATATTCTTTTTCCCAGATTTCGCCGCGTCTGCAGACGTTGCAAACTTTGCTTCTTATCCGTCCACAAATTTCGCCGAGTCGGCACGGTGAATTGTGACCCAGGTCTACAGTCGGCCGTTCTTGCTTGGCGTGTTTTAGCGACTCGGCCTTGCAGCCGAGAATATAAATCCCTGCGTCATCGTAATCTCCAATGGTAATATTAAAGGGGTCCTGAACCAAGCGACATTCGCACAAAAAAAAAACAGCCATGCAGATCAAATGCACATTTTGGAATCTATAGGAAGCGAAGCTTTTGGGAAGTGCATGGTTAATGAAATGCTCTAAATTTGCCCATGTCAATCCTGCGTTTTTGGCGTAATGAAAACTTGGGCACGCGCATGTACACTCGCAAAACCGTACTACGCAATTAGACAACACTTGTACTGAATTATATTGATCGATTCCTTCTTATTTAGGTTAAATGTACCAGCCGCTTCTTAGGCCAATATCTCGTTGTAAGTGTGTGCTATAGTATGATCAATGGGTGGCGATTATCACAAAGAGATATAGTTGGCGTTGACAAGACATGTACTGCCCTGCATGGGTCTTGACCAATACCCCTGTATGCATGGTATACGCCTGATAATATGTAAATCATTATCATAATCGACACACGGACAAGCATATTTGGTTTCATTAGTTTATGTTTTACTTCATTGTGATTCACAGCGTCTGAATACCTGAGGTGAGGCAACCGTTCCGCACATAATACGCAACACATACATGCTTGGAACCAACTCTAGAGCACCTAGATGCCTTCAGACAGACACTTTCATGGAGCTGTCTAAATACCACCTCTATAAAGCACCTTATGAAATTAGTGTTTCAGGTACAGCGGTTACCACCATGTAGACGTTAAACAAGACAACCGAAAGCATCCGAAGAGACATCCCAACTGAAGGCAATAAATTTTGTGCAGGCTGCTGACGAGGAGCTTCTAGCGCCATTGAAAGGACCTTAAAAATGGGATCAGCAAGTTGGGATGACAGCAAATCGTACATGACAAAGTAGAAATAGCGACCGGTACTTTCTCCTGCGCCACCACGTGACGCACAAGGTAGGAGCAGAATTACGTCACTTGGCCAGCCAAGGCATGTGAGGGATGAGCCGTAGGATTGCACATACTTTGACATCAATCTTGTTCAAGATTGACTCTTATAGAGTTGCGGTAAAGCCGAAGCTGATCGAGTACTTCGAGGCTGCTGAAGAGATCAGGTCACACCGGCATTGGCGAGACCATGCGACATAGTTCACTCACCAAAGAAGCAAAAGTACAAAAAAGGACCAAACACAGCTCGGTGACATAGTCTGCTTCGATGTAACAATGAAGGACGGCGTTTAGAATGAGCGTGATGGTTCCCATCGGACTGCGAATGCCGGAGGCGGACTGCAGTGTTGTGTGCGTTCGCTGTGTTTAGTCACCAGAAAAAGCATCTTGAGTATAATTATGTTTACATTAGCATTGTGTTTGGCAATTTCATCGAGTGATTCCTGTGAGGAAGAACTGCGTAAAATCGGCGACATTTCGTTTTGCTGTATCAGAAAAGGTAAGACAAGTAGTGAAGTCCCAGTCAATCGTTTATTTATTATTTGTTGTTGTTCTTTATTAATTTACAAAATACTGCGGTCGAAAGACCAAGCAAGGGGGCATAACAAAAGCAGTTGCCAGAAGAAATTCAAAGAACACAAAACATGAAACAAAGAACGCAGTGAAGTGGTAGAACACCGTAAAATTCATAATCATAATCAAAAGTTAACAGGATTGAGCAAGAGTGCTTTGCACAACCAAACAAATACGCAATATGAAAAACAGCACAGTTTATACCGTATCGTCACAAACAGAAAGGTACACAACTCTCAAAATCAGGATTATCCCCACCACAAAATCCGTCGGCCGCTAGAGAGGCGATGAAAATGACACGCCATTCCGAACGACAACGGCTTCCTTATCGTCGCTCATTTGAGAGGTATGCCCTGCGCTTTGACGATATCAAGCTCAGAATTGTTCCAGCTGCCATATCGATTGCGAACGCGTGCTATCATATGCAGAGCGTGGGCACTCTCATATTTGCACAACTCGGACAGTCTTCTTTCGGGATAAGCGATCGGAAGTATCCCGGCGAATGTATACAGCGTCTCTCCAGTTTTGCTGGTTTTGACACTGGCCGTCCCAAAGCTTCACTTGTAGTGGCGCATAGATCGCGCGCAAACTGCAGTGCACGGTGCCTATATGCAACTTACATGTCGGGCACACTGTGTTTGCAAACGCCTTAACTAGATGGCGACACCATACTGGAGGAAGCTCGGGATCGCGTTGATTGCGCGTGGTCTGAGTCGTATCTCGTCGTCTGCGCCTGCGCGCCTGCCTCGGGCGCGTTTATAGGGCATTTTCCCGCTGCTCGATAGCAAGTGCTTGCGTGGCTCAGTAGTAAAGTATCCAACTCCCGCGCAGCGGGCCTGCGTTTGATCCCGGCGGGGACCGGGTACCTTTTAAATCCGAAGAATTTCTTGGCGAACATTTGCTACTTTGACTGTATCTATCTATCTAGCCGCCTACGACTTTGTACTCTCATGGGCATTTCGTTAACTTGTTGTGTACCGAAATTGGCATACTATGACAAGAGTATATGACGAACATAAATGATATGTAATGACATAAATATCATGATATGCGTGTCATATAGGCAATGACAATGACCCAGCGAAAACGTTTAACATTTGAAAACCACTCAAATGTGTTTGGGCGTGGGTACTAAGAGAAGGAAACACTACAGGATGCTGGTAGAAGTATTAGTCATGAGCATGACTCAGAAAAAACGACAATGACTCAGCGAAAATTAACACTCAAAAACCACTGGAATGGGTTCGGACATGGGCGCTAAGTGAAGGCAACACTAAAGGACGATAGTAGAAATCAGTCATGAGCATGACTCAGCAAAAATGACAATGACTCAGCAAAAAACTCATTAACACTGAAACAAACTGAAATGGGTCTGACTATTTGGCTGTAATATATTGCAACACCCGGACAACGTTGATTAGGAAACGAAAGACGAACGAAAGAGTCATCATTTTATTGTTTGCTTCGTGTGCGGCAAAGCACAATCTGCGTGTTAATATCGCAGATATAGCCGCACGTAAGTTCTACACCTCGTGAACGTCTTCAAACATAATGGCCTTCAAGTCGCGCAAAATATCAAAACAAAACCATCAATTCCATACACTGAAAAGGGTTTTTAAATCTTTCAACTTGGTATCTTGAATGTGGCAGTGCGAGTGAAATTTTATAGGGGCTAGCAGACCAGTGTCTAGCTAAAGTATAGATGTGGAGCAGCATTGGCCAAATCACAGGTAATTACGCCATGTTCTAGTCGGCTGACGCTGGAAGCCACTTGGTAATCACATTGAATTGGGACTTCAAAGCTATACCATGGACTTTCTCAAGCGCGTTAGAAAATGAGTTCACCCTGATTACTTGCAAAGTGCTACTTAGGAACATTCAGAGCCACTACAGTGCTCAGTTAAAAACATACGGTGCTTTTCGCAAGAAATAATAATTCCATTTTTTCCACAGTTGCCCTCTTCGTTTAAATCCACACTAGGAAACTGTAGTAAAGAATACGCTTACATTCCAGAATTTTTATATTCGAGTTTGCGCCATAAAGTTGTGTAAACTCGACTCTCGAGCATCAACTTTCGCAACGTTTCGGTGGAACCATGGTGTCAAAAGTGTCGCTGATATTGCAACAAGGCTACGACATATTACGAGAGCTTTCACGCTTTCACGGAAACGAGACGAAAAAATTAACGATATACCATGCCAGATACGTTATAAAGTGCTTGCCTGTAAGTGTAGTCTGCAAAATGTCGAAAGCCGGCTTGGTATGTAGAGCTGGTTTGAAAAATAGTGTCTATGATTGATGAGAAGCCTGAGCCCAAGGCAACAGCCTAGACCTATTACATCATGCTCGGTGCACCATGCGCAATGCAACATAAAATAGAGAACGTAAAATAGAGAACGCCCGTAATGTGCAACAAAACAGCCAAACAGTATGTTTCATTTTGATCAGTAAGCACGGTTTTACAGCAATTGTCCCCTCGAGCATATATTTGATGAAATAAAGAAACGCATCATACAATAAATGGCGCATCCACTGTTTGAATAGCGGTTTTCCAGATACCGTGGTTCTAGTTTTTTTTTTGTTTTTTAACGCAGACTTGGTTGTTTTCTCAGCCCAAGGCCTGGTTAATACCACTTTCATATTATAACATTACCAATTTGACGCAGAACAACAAGAATCTAGATTTTTTTTCGTTCCAATGAACACGTGAATTGACGGTTGTAATCAGTAATACTCAAATTGTTAAGCACGTCATGCTCAAATCAATGAAAAGAAAACATCTGAGGCGACCAAGGATTCAGACAAATTTGTCGTCCATATGGGCTTTAGCCAAAAATGGGCTTCCTGTTTTACGTTTGCAGTGTTTCCTCAAAAAACAACGATAAGAGTGGTAATAGAAAAAAGGACAATAATATAAGGTCCAAGAACAGCCTAAATAATGGCAACCTGGTAAATTAGAGCGTCCAGCTCTTAATAACGACAACAGGTTGCAGGATGAGGACGTGAAAGGCCAACTCACTATGTTAACGGCACGTGAGACTATTGTGTCCTGCGATTGTGTGCCTGTACGGGTTCAAATTAGCTTTCTCAATTTTCTTTCTTCAAAGCTCTTGCCTCGAAAAGTACTTGAAATTTCTTTATCGTTCAATATTGTCCTGCTTTCACCTTTTCTTTTGACTTCAAAAATCAAACTTGAGTGCAGCTAAACTAGTTCTCCTATAGTGCCATACCGAAAATAATAAACGCGCTACACATTGACTTACTCCTTGTGTTTCGCCGAGTTCTACGAGGTCAATGAACTATATTTCGGGAAACATTTTCTCGACAAAACTAGCCTAAACCAGGCTCCCCACTACGTCGGCACTTCCTCGTCGGCCTCTATAAATTAGTGCAGTACTGTTGAAGAACCTAAAGCAAACAAACAATGAATTGTACACTGCGGAAGAAGAAATCATAATGAAATTCTAATTTATTTCTAGACGAAAGTACTTGTATTATTTGCCCACTGCTGAATCCCAAATCATGTACACTAAAAGAAAACACTTTTGGATTGCTTGATGTTACGGTTATTTTGGGACCATTACATCATAGCACGGAGCCATAGCTGCATGTTTTCAACTCTTGAAACTTTCACTCCCTTAAATTGCATTTTGTTTGTATTCTCACAGGAACGTACGCCGCGGTTATTTTCTGAATATATGCCTCATACCATACTAATAAAAGGCGTATCTCCATAGGATCTCATTTATTAGCTCATCATTTGAAGCACGCATTAAAAACCTCTAGGCCTCCGATTTCCCCATACTTGCATAGTGCTCTAATCATATAAGATACCACAAATTGCACCTCGCAAACTACCACAGTGTGCTACAGAACGCGTGGCTTTAGAACATACTGTTAAAATTGTTCTATACTTACGTGATAACGATCTTGCATATTTGAAAAATTTAGACTTGAAAGCTCTCTAATGTAGTTATGTTTTGGTTAGGAAGGCTTAGCTGGTATCCGTCTTCTTAAATTCAAAAAGAAAGCTACAACTAACTTCGCTACAAACTAAAATTTGTTATTGTTCCCACTTTAAGATTTGGAATTCCCCCATATAAAGCTTTCGTTGCAGTGATTTAGGTTGCATACTCAAATAAAAAAAATGTCCAACGTACAATAGACAAAACCCTGTTTTTCCTTGAAATATTATTTCACTGGCAGTCTGATGGTGCAGTCAGCGTTGCAGTAAGTGTCGCCCGAATAACTGATAGAAACAAAAAAGAAGATCTATTGCAAGTTCGTCATAAGGTGGCGCATGAGTTAAAAAAATTCAGTGCTGTTCCACGTTGTGAATATGAATGACCAGCGAAGCTGTGTATGTGGTGATTGACCGTTTCTAAGGCGAAACGTTCCAAGTTCCGGGGTCACATGGACGGTTTGCATTTCTTTCCGCCTCGCGGTCCTGGCGGGCAGCACGCTTATGCTTGGCGTCCGCGGCCCGCTCATCGTCGATGGACTCCTTTCGCCGCCGCCGCCACCACCGCGCCCAAACGCCGTCCTCATTTCCCCGTTTCCCCGCGTTCGCACGGAACGCGCGCGTGGTGTCAGTGACTTGCAGCAGGCGCCTCATTTTAGATACACAAAATTTTGCAGACATGCCACGTGTTGTGTCAAGACTATGCAATTTTGAAATCCCTGGAGCGCTGCCGCTTACTTTATTCAGCAAGCACCTATGCAGTTGGCGTCTCAAATTGAGAATAGCGAGAAAGATGTTTCCTTTACTCAATTTAATACGTTAGATGTGAATAATCTGAAATGCATAATAAAATTTCGTAATTCAAGCCAGTGAAACCTTATATGGCACTTGGTAGGAGAGCTTAGGCTATAGCATCAAGTTCGAGCTGTGTGGTTCCCAAAATTTTTGTTTGAATCAGTGTTCATTGTATCAGTCATTTACAAAGAATAAATCACTGCGGTACACTGTAACCTGTAAACTCAGTGCATTTCAACTCATCTTCCTTAGGCATCTTCCCGCTTTGGCACCGAACGCGCGCGTGGTGTCCGTGACTTGCAGCAGGCGCCTCTAGTGGCGGTTCGGCAGATTTATACCAGCCCCGCCCCGGCAAGTGTGGAGGCGCAGCTTGGCCATGACGTCACCGGGAAGTTAAAGCTCGGAGCCGCCGTGACAGCGGCAGAACTCTCGTTGACTCTCTGGCGAGTACATGTAGCCTTGAGATGGGACTACCAAAGATCACCCGGACACCCGAAGAAGAAGCCGCTCATCTTGAAGCGCATCGCGCGGCTAAGTCAGAACCTGTGCGTCGGCGGCGTGCTAATTCGGAATACCGTGACTAGCAGCACTTAGCATTTCCTAGCAAAACTTATCCAAGCCTTGCAAACCCTGGAAAATGCTAGGTCGATCACCAGCTCCGCTGTTTACTCCATCCATGTACCACTAGTGCAAGCTGCCCACGTTTTTCTGCTCACGCCATTCTTCTTGATAGGCACGATGTTCTTCTTCAGAGCGTACAACATGCGGCCTACCCATTTTACAGTCAGAGCAGAACGAAGGAACAGTGCTTACGTAGATCACGACGTCAGGAGCCAGAAGACGCTCAGATTGGTAGGCACTAGTTTCAATACGTGGGATGGCGTACACGTGTATGGTGCGAACGTAGACATGGTCGATGCGGGTCAAAGTGTAGTATCTGTTTTTATCAGATTAATATCTGATACGGGTTGTATTTGGGCCCAAGATAATAAACTTATTCTTGGAAGTTGGCGGAATGATTGAAGCCTGCTTCACCTCCGCAGCGCGTCGCCCTGGTATTGCACATACTTCGGGATCGGCCCACGTTTTTGGTCTACGGACATCGATCCACTGGGAACTAGCCATATAAAGCTTCGCAGTAAAAGTTGTGAACAGCCCCTGCATGACGAGTTCAAACATTTCCTGCTGAAACTCTGATACCCGTCATGCTTTCCTCATCTAAGCACAAAACAATAAAAGAAAAGGCAAAACTCTGCCTCGGAAAAAGACCTAAAAACAAGCAATTTTCCATTACCTCTCTAAGAGGTTCTGAAATTTCCCCACCACTATTCTGTTCCAAGCAGGTGGGTGCTGCTCAGCTGCCTAATTTTATCAATCACACTAAGCGAACACTGTAGTGGAACGTTTCAGGAAGCCTAAGCTTAAGGTTATATTAAGGGCAAAGCACCGTAGGGCCGAGCCTTGTCTCCCGCTTGTAGTTGTCCGTAGCTCTGGTTTGCATGGAGTCCGCTAGGGGCGCAAAGGTACACAAGGGCTGTATATACTGTACACATGTACAGTATATATATATATATATATATATATATATATAGTATATGTACGCGAAGCTCGCGCCACCAACCTCAGGTAGCGAACGCTTCCGGCGTTTTGCTGCCGCTTCCCGCGCTCTCGCCGCCTCTGGGTCCGCTTGCCGACGTCGCCGTGCGGCTGCACTGATCACAAGGCAGTCTTAATGAAGGGAAAACGAAGTCCACACCTCAATACCATATACGACCAATAAAACAACATTGTATATACTGTACACATGTGTTGTCACTCATTTGCATGTTCGAGTGGGCAATGTACGGGGGATTCACGGTTACCCGAATGATACCCCCGTGCTTCGCCCACTTATCATCATTCACTTCGTGGATATGCGGTGTTTTATTGCGATAGCAATTATATGGACACTCAAAAGCAGATTTCTGCCGTCGGCGTCGCCGTCGCCGTAGCCGTCGCCGTCCCCGTGAGGTTCCGTATGACGTCATTTGGAGAAGAAATCGTTGCCGATAAGTGGTTCTTGAGGGAAAGGGAAAGGTTGGCGCTATCTTCTGCAGCCCTTGAGGGAGCACGGCTCAGCGCCAACGTCGCCGATGATAAGTGGTTCTTGAGGGAAAGGGAAAGGTTGACGCTATCTTCTGCAGCCCTTGAGGGAGCACGGCTCAGCGCCAACGGGGAGGGGTAAGTGGGAGCGAAAGAAGGGATAGAGTGGAGTCGCCATGGCTGGGCGAAGCAAAACCGGCAGGCATAGGCGGCACGTATCAGGCCGAGATGGAAGGCCTTGGTGTGCTGCAGAGTCTGCAGGGGTGTTGTGCCAGGCCGGTCAGGCCCGGGGTGGGGTGGCCTTCCCGCTTGTAGAAATGTCCTTAGAGGCGTGCGGAGAGCCCTGACGAGTCAAGGAACTCCACGACGCCTCGAAGTGCAGAAAGGTGGTGTCGGCCGGGGAAGAGGAGATCTTCCTCCTTGCCAGAGGGGAACGTCGCCGGTAAGTGGTTCTTGAGGGAAAGGGAAAGGTTGGCGCTATCTTCTGCAGCCCTTGAGGGAGCACGGCTCAGCGCCAACGTCGCCGATGATAAGTGGTTCTTGAGGGAAAGGGAAAGGTTGACGCTATCTTCTGCAGCCCTTGAGGGAGCACGGCTCAGCGCCATCGGGGAGGGGTAAGTGGGAGCGAAAGAAGGGATAGAGTGGAGACGCCATGGCTGGGCGAAGCAAAACCGGCAGGCATAGGCGGCACGTATCAGGCCGAGATGGAAGGCCTTGGTGTGCTGCAGAGTCTGCAGGGGTGTTGTGCCAGGCCGGTCAGGCCCGGGGTGGAGTGGGAGGCCGTGAGGCCTTCCCGCTTGTAGAAATGTCCTTAGAGGCGTGCGGAGAGCCCTGACGAGTCAAGGAACTCCACGACGCCTCGAAGTGCAGAAAGGTGGTGTCGGCCGGGGAAGAGGAGATCTTCCTCCTTGCCACAGGGGAGGCCCAGGCGGCGGAACTCCTGCAGGAGTGGGCCCCGCTGCTGGAGGTACGCCGGGCAGGCCAGCAGGAGATGTTCGATCGTCTCCGGCTCCCCGCAGGAGCTGCAGGCCGGGGACGTCGCTCGTCCCAGTCGGTAGCTGCGTGCTGCCGTCCAGCTGCAGCCGATGCGGAGCCGGAGAAGGAGCGAGGTCTCCCTGCGAGCCAGGCCTCGCTGGGGGAGTGGTCGTGGGGGGCATCCCAGTGCCACCCGTTTGTCTGGGTGGTGGGTCGCCAGGTGTACGCCGCAGCCTCAGTCCTGTGAAGTCGCCCTCCGTCACGGCCCGACTGAGGGGCACAGTGGTGTGGTGGGCGTCCTTCGCCAGGGTGTCGGCTGCCTCGTTGCCCGGGATCCCTACGTGGGCGGGGATCCAGTGCAGGGACACCGGGTGGCCTGCGTCCTGCAGCGCTGTCAGCCGGGTAGACAGCAGTGCGACTCCAAGGCTGGCGCTTTCTGGCCTCTGCAGGCCGAGGAGGGCTGCCCTGGAGTCGCAGAGGATGGCCGCTGGTACCCCAGGAAGCTCCTCAGAGAGTAGGTCGACGGCCAGGTGGAGGCCTGCCACCTCCGCTGCAGTCGAGCTGGCGTGTCTGGGCAGTCGACACTGCCTGCTCTTCTGCAGGGCTGGTGCCGTGCAGGCCGCCGTGGCAGAGCCGGTGTCCGGTACCACCGAACCGTCGACGTACACCAGGAGGTGGTCTCCGAGGGTCTCGACCAGGAGGCAGGCGGCCGTCTGCTGCAGGGCGCAAGCGGGTGAGCGCCTCTTCGAAATCCCGGGCATCTCCGTGGCGATGGGGACAGGAGGCCTCTGCGGGGAACGTCGCCGCGCGCCGAACGCTGTATGTGCGAGTGAAAGGGCGCGAGGGGCGCGTCTTTCACGGGGAGTGAACGCACGGCGGAGAACAAACGCGCGTTCTGCGCCGTGCTCGCTTAAGGGCTGCAGAAGTAGGCGTCTCTTTTATTGCGATAGCAATTATATGGACACTCAAAAGCAGATTTCTGCCGTCGGCGTCGCCGTCGCCGTCGGCGTCGCCGTCGCTGTCGCCGTCGCCGTCGCCGTGAGGTTCCGTATGACGTCAATGGAGATGAAATCGTGGCCGCGCGCCGCCGAACGCTGTAGGTGCGAGTGAAAGGGCGCGAGGGACGCGCTCTTTCACGGGGAGTGAACGCACGGCGGAGAACAAACGCGCGTTCTGCGCCGTGCTTCCTTAAGGGCTGCAGAAGTAGGCGTCTCTTTCCTCCTTTACAATCACCATATATGTAGAGCAAACGCGCCTTCTTCCGATGCGCGAGAGGCCGTGGGGGAGGGGGGGAAGGGGGAGGGAAGGGAGGCGACGTTTAGCTGCGGCACCGAGTGCCTATTTATATCAGAGGCTCCGGCAACAGTCACCAACGCCGCACGCATTTTGAGCGAACGCGGGCAAAATGCCGACGGCGTCGACAACAGTTCGGCGCGTTGCCGGTGCTGCTGCATGTCCAAGTTTATACAGCTGATAAAGCTAATATCATTACTCCGTATATCTCTCTACAAATTTGCTATCGCAATTGATGCTTCACCTTTCAGGTGAAACTGCGACAACTTTTCTCCTTTACAATCACCATATATGTAGAGCAAACGCACCTTCTTCCGACGCGCGAGAAGCCGTGGGGGAGGGGGAGGGAAGGGAGGCGACGTTTAGCTGCGGCACCAAGTGCCTATTTATATCACAGGCTCCGGCAACAGTCACCAACGCCGCACGCATTTTGAGCGAACGCGGGCAAAACGCCGATGGCGTCGACAACAGTTCTGCGTGTTGCCGATGCTGCTGCATGTCCAAGTTTATACAGCTGATAAAGCTAATATCATTACTCCGTATAGCTCTCTACAAATTTGCTATCGCAATTGATGCTTCGCCTTTCAGGTGAAACTGCGACCACTTTTTTTCTTAGACTCACATTTCTTGGGGATAATTTCTTTTCTCCTTGTTCACTCTTGTATAAGTACCTCTTTTCAGTGTGTCATTCTGTTATTCATGGTAGTAATATTCATGCAACATACGCGGCGCCTTCGGTCAAGCGTGTGTGGTGTAAAAAAATGTGGTTGATCCCTCTTATATAGGAATCGGTATAGAACACGAAAGTGAAACGTGTCTTCACAGAAGTAGTGTAATGTTTATTGCACATTGATATATAATGTCTATTGGTGTTTTGTGGCTAAAGCGCCCTTAGGCGTTGATGCACCCACGCTGACGCCTGGTGGCACGTCTCCTCCATCACGACTACCAACGTCGATGACCATGAGCAACCGTCGTGCATATGGAAGCTGCACTACGCTGCACACGCTAGCACAACGCGAAAGACGAAGCACGTAACTGACACACTAATACAACGCGCAAGACAAAGCACGTAACTGAATCGTCACCGAGTCAAATCAGCGCGTACAGCGCGTCGTAATTGCAGCCTCCGCGATCAACTTCAGAAACATTTTCAGAGCTAATTGCGGAGGCCACGCTCCGCTGTACTGAGTACGGTGAACGCCACCTAGGTGTCGTTGGTAGTGCTTCTTGATGCCAGCGTCCCTTCGAATGCTGGCATCGAGGCGTCGTAGTGCTGAGACCACCGAAGCGTTCACTGTCGGTGCGCGTTAGTGTCATAATGCAGTACTTCTCTTTTCTGCTCGTAGGCGGCGGCACCGCCCCGAGCAAGAGCGCGGGTACACGGAGGAGTGTTAGATATATAAGGCGCGTCTGTGTAGCTCTCTGCAAATGCGTTTGTGGCGCAATGGGTTAAACGCTCGGCGATCTATCGTCGCGGACCGAGAGGTCGTGGGTTCGATTTCCAAATTTTGCATGTTTGTGGAACTTTTTCTTCTGGTTTCTTTCTTTGTATTATGTTCGTGTACATTGTAAGCTGACGTATTTCTGTGACGGAAATACGTCAGTGAAGTCTTGGTGGACCCCGGCATAAAACACTTTCGTGTTAAAAAGGAACGCACGTTATCATTTTAAACGAGATAAATTTCTTTGGTTGATTCACCTTTTTTGTGGTGGTCAGCTATATATTAGACCTTCTCAGCTGCGTAGAGCCACTTGTCCGTCTCTAACAGACAACTTGCTGTTTGAGTAGAGAAAGATAAACAAGTTTAATGGTGCGAAATGGAGATCCATCAGCCTGAGGCACATTCTTCTAGTGAGCTACTCGGTGCAGGGAGAAAGGAAAGGGCAAAAAGCGGGAAAGAAATTGAAGCGTGATGGCTGACGGCGACGTGAAAAGGAGGATGTAAAGGACATATAACAAGCAAGTAGGTCTACTGAAAGCCTACCGTCCACACTCGCACACTTGAAAAAGTTGTCGCAGTTTCACCCGAAAGGCGAAGCATCAATTGCGATAGCAAACTTGCAGAGAGCTATACGGAGCAATGATAGTAGCTTTATCAGCTGTATAAACTTGGACATGCAGCAGCACCAGCAACACGCAGAACTGTTGTCGACGCCGTAGGCGTTTTGCTCGCGTTCGCACAAAACGCGCGCGGCGTTGGTGACTGTTGCCGGAGTCTCTGGGGGCGGCTCGGAGGTTTTCGACATCAGAAAGGGACACTCGTCGAGCAGCGTCGGAAGTCTTTACCACCTTCTTGCCTCACAACGTTTCCATATAAAAAGGCACTTGGTGCCGCAGCTAAACGTCCCCTCCCTTCCCCCCCCCCTCCCCCACGGCTTTCGCGGGTCGGAAGAAGGCGCGTTTGCTCTGATAAGATGATGATGATGATAAGTGGTTCTTGAGGGAAAGGGAAAGGTTGGCGCTATCTTCTGCAGCCCTTGAGGGAGCACGGCTCAGCGCCAACTACATATACGGTGATTGTAAAGGAGGAAAGAGACGCCTACTTCTGCAGCCCTTAAGGAAGCACGGCGAAGAACGCGCGCTTGTTCTCCGCCGTGGGTTCACTCCCCGTGAAAGCGCGCGTCCCTCGCACCCTTTCACTCACACATACAGCGTTTGGCGCGCGGCGACGATTTCATCTCCATTGACGTCATACGGAACCTCACGGCGACGGCGACAGTGACGCCGACGGCAGAAATCTGCTTTGGAGTGTCGATATAATTGCTATCGCCATAATAGTGAAGTAAGGCCTATAGTGCATGCTCTCGCGTGGGGGATGTTTGTGGCGTTTGAATGTTTATGCGATATTGTCGGTAGTTGCACTGTGTCGCGTTTCACAATTGCCAAGGCTGATGGCTCTGGAGCGTGTTAATCGGCGAATTTCATTGTGCGTCTGTTTATTAGGTGTAAGTTTTGCCTTTCAGATGTACTACAACTTCGCTGAGACTCACTTCCGCAGTTGGTGGGCTCTTGCTACTCCTAAAACGAATGGTCGGAGGAGTGTCTTGTCTCCTTGAAGTAAACGCGAGGAGAAGGAATGGCAGGTCCATAGCTGTTGTCATACCAACGTTGTCACGCTCTCGTATTTGCGTAGTCCTCGTACCACTGTAGCTGCGCCTCCGTTGTCATACAGTCGTGATACCGGTGCGGTCGTGCAATCTCTGTCATCTTGCCATTGGCGCAGCGTCGTCGTTTTCCCCATTGTCGTCACACCGCCGTCATTGCGTCGCCTTTACTGCGGCCGTCGTCACGTGGTCCTGCCATCTACCAAAACATGCCCGCGATAATTTGGGCCTTATTCTTTATTCACACCCTTTATCCGGGTAAGTATACCTATTGAAGGTATGGCAAGTGCGCCCGCTTTGTTTCTGCTGTCCACAAAAGCAATTCGCTTACTTTTCACCAACATTCCTCTGCCATGGCTTGGATTACTACTTCTGGTTGACTAGAAGTAGTCGAGGCAACGGTGGGGTAGGCGTTAACGAGGATAATGCGCCTCGAGCTTCCGTAATGTTCCTAGTGCCCTGAAAAATATTACTAGAGGAAACTGCGGTGCTGTGGTCGTTCTGCAAGCATAGGAATGCTCATAAGTAAAAGGATTTGTCTGACATTCGTGCTTGTGGCTTGAAATGTTCTATTCACGTCACAGACTGTGCTTCATGCACCTTTGTCTGCCGTAATTTCGAAGCCATCCTATATTTCGAAGCGCAGAAGGGAAAAACATTCGTGATCTAGCAGGTTTATTAGAATGTGATGCATTTATACAGCAATATTTTCCCTCAAATGAACGATTTCTGAAGTTACAAAGTCGTTTGAAGCCACAAGGACGAAGCTTAGGCAAATCGATGTACTAACCAACGTTCTCTTGCTAGCAGAGCTGTCGTGCTTCCAGCTTCCTTTGACACTAGCGCTGGACTTCCCTCCAGTAATTTTTCAGAAACTTGAATAGTGTAATTGCTATAGCAGTACATTTCCAGCTGACTTCCAAATTTCATTTATACGTCGCGTACTATCTTTAGATGTCTTGGCGGCGTATCACGTCGACCCCGTGGGTTACAACAGTGTGTGTTCGTTTCCTCGATTCGTTAGCTGACAAGGAAATTTATTTACCCGTAGGCACGCGTACAACTGTTGTATGAACGTATACAATGCAATTCGTTAGCGAGCCTCATTCCTTCGACCGCACTGTCAATAAGCTGGAACGGCAGAATAGATTTGCAGGGGTTTCGGAGCCAAAATATAATGGCTGCACATAAAGGCATTCTTACAAAGCCACCGAAAGCAACCTGGCTTTCGATTTTCTTCTGATATAAAGAACGCTTCAACTTTGATTTCATATCCAAGGAACAGCTAGCACAGCAACGTCAGACCCCAACGGCGCTGATCTTTTAACCTTAAACGTTCGATATAGCTCTCACAGGCAGAGAAAAAAATTGGCTAAAGCTTGTTTTTCATTCCGTATCCTCTGCTATTATTAACTGATCAGCAGCGTCCTACGCTCACTATTATGCCCGGGATCGGCACTATCAACGGATCGACCAGTGCCAAGTTGCACTCTGTCATCACCGCTTCATCTCAGAGACCTTGCTTTGGTATCTCACCAGTCGTTGCTGTCGCAAACCATGCCAGTGCGCCCGCGCGACTTTTGTGTTCACATTCAGTAAGCTGTGTTGACTGGCAGGGACCTTACTAGCATAAAAAATATAGTGAGATATAGAAAGCATATTATACCGTGCTTCATTCTGAAATATTCACGCCTCGTTGTTGCACCCATTGCTTCAAAATGATTGTAATAAGTTTTAAAACTACCACGTAGACCCATCTAAATAGTTTGTAAACGATGTTAGCTATAGGTGAATGAGTGCTAGCATAGACTGGAAACGTCAATGATAAAATGTGACAGACATGAACATATTATCGGCGCCATATTTAAATAGGCTAGAAAAGAAGTGCGAATTAAAATAAATGTGGGACGCACAATGCACGACTAGGTGATAAAGCGCACATTAGGGGTGGAGAGCGGTCGCATCCTCCTCTATAGCCTGCAGCCCTGACTGCTTATGGGTATAAGGTGGTCAATTTACGTTCCGGCCTCGCTGAGCAAACGACCGCTGATGAAAGTATGGCGCCGGCGCATCACGAAAGCCTCAGCACATCCCAAAGGCATGCAAAGGCGTCTGACATACAATGAGACGCGTAGGTAGCATACACGTTCCCGAGGCGCTTGAATTTATAGTAGACGGAAGCATCAACCGGTCAGAATTCGAGATTAGAAAGAGACTTTTGCAGTATTCGTGGAATGAAAGCAGGGAAGTGACTGATACGACCGGATCCGTTACAGGCATAGGTAGCGGTACAAGGTATATAGAGAAGTATTGAGGAAGAGAAAAATACCAAGAAGATATATACAAAATTCTAGATTGAAAAGGACGTCTAGCACACCTGAGTATCTCAAGCAGGCTAGGTGACTATTTGTGCCCGCTCCGTTTGAAAATAGACGCCAATAAATTATGAACATCCGCAGCAGCAGCAGCGCAAGTGAATGTTAAAAAGCGACATGTCTGTCCAAAGTCCCCTCTGGCCGGTTTCAGCCGCAGACTGTAACGCTGAACTTGCCAAAATTGGCAAGCTAAGCGTTGTGACCGCGAGGTTGTGACTGTCCAACTTTTTTATTAGTTTTCTATTCTTGTATTCTTGTATATTCTTGTATATTTTGCATTGTATATATATTCTTGTATGGACCCAGAGGCGCTCTGGCCGCCTCTGGGTCCGCTTGCCGTTGTTTGGGGATTCACGGTTAACCGAATGATCCCCCGGTGCTTCGCCCACTCGTTATCATTCACTTCGTGGATATGCGGTGATTTTTTGTTCGCACTACGCCGCCTAACCAAGAGGAAAAACAGCTGCGCTGGTAAAAATACACTGCACACACAACAATTGTAGATATGATATTAGGTCTGCACACAGGGTAATTTTCTAATGGGAGCGTTCGCGACAGGTCTTTACCCGCGATGTTTTGTCAATTTTACCAGTTATAGCATTGCCCCAAGCTGTAACCTACTGCACGTTTTAGAGGTCAATGGTGCCTGGAACAAAGAAACTCCGAGAGCCCCTCCGGCTATAGCTTTGAAAGGAAGGATAATCCCTTTTTTTGATGTACATTAAACTAAGTGTGGCGTTCTCGTCGAAGGTGGTATCTACGGTGACAGGCTTGAAGAGAGTTTCGGGGTAGCTTGCCCCAGGTTTTGCAGTCGTATCAGTTAGCACTGGCGGTAAAATTTGTGCGGTTGTTTCTATTGCGTTCATGCGATAGAAATGCTCAACGAGTGAATATACACTTCAATTCTTCGTTTCCACGATCGAATAACGTTTCTGCTACGTTAGCCTGTTTTCCGTCCGAGAAGTGAACATTTGGTGTACGTTTTTGTTTTTTCTGTTTTTACCCCCTCAGAAGTATTTCATCTGCCAGGATACTAAAATTTTTATAACGATTCGCATAGTTTCTCTACGTCTGTACAGCACGA
The DNA here is from genome assembly GCF_013339745.2 of Dermacentor silvarum. Classification (NCBI taxonomy): domain Eukaryota; kingdom Metazoa; phylum Arthropoda; class Arachnida; order Ixodida; family Ixodidae; genus Dermacentor; species Dermacentor silvarum. Next base: position 48,243,119 of record NC_051160.1, read on the forward strand.
AATCTACTTTGTATGCTTACAATTCCACTCCAGGCCTGCGTGTTCCTTGTGCAGTCTTAAAAAGAGCCTAAGAGATCATTTTTAGCGACTTTTTAGAGCCACTTAGGCCATAACAAATAAGAAGTATACTACGCAGCTGCACTGCCAAAGAGTGACGGGGAAACAAGTACCAATTTTGGGACCGAACGTAACCCCGTATAGGGGTGCAGAAATGGCTATACAAGAACATTGACTGTGTTCCTCTCGCCAGATGGTAGCATGGCCTGTGAATATCCTCGAATGTCAGTAGTGGCACAAAGGGTGGCAGAATAGCCTGGACTATGACACATTCCTCAGCACTGTTACCGTCATTTCTTCTACTGTGTTCTTCACTGTATAACGCACGTTCTTAGGCTTTTCCGACGCGCTGTTTTAAAGCGCAGTTGTTAACCGCCCGGTCCTGTGTTGAGTGTCCGCGTCGTCCCTCGGCGTAACCGAGCGAAAGAGCACGGGTAAGAATGAAAGACGCTCTTTCAAAAGGCGTTCTTCGTTAAAAGAGCGAACAGAGCGCGCGGAGGAGGAGGGTGCAGCGGAACCATGAGGGGGAAAGCGGAGGTTTTTGCAGGTGTTTCTGTGCCGTTATTGCAAAGGGTACCAAAACTCATAGCTAAACTACTTTGCAAACACACACACACATGCACAAAAGAAGCGAAGCATCAAATCGCGACCATAGTTGAACCATAATAACTGTGTCACCGCCAAAATACATCACAGACCACCTTTGCAAAAAAAAAGGAAAATGAAAGGTGCAGACAGGGATGCGTTTTGCGATGCCACTGGTATTGGATACACAGTTTCTTTACGGGAATATTTTTAATTCCGTTTACCCGGAGTTGGAACAAAAAAGTCGCAGTTTCACCCGAAAGGCGAAGCATCAATTGCGATAGCAAATTTGTAGAGAGCTATACGGAGTAAGGATAGTAGTTTTATTAGCTGTACAAACTTGGACATGCAGCAGCACCGGCAACACACAGAACGGTTGTCGACGCCGTCGGGGTTTTGCCCGCGTTCGCACAAAACGCGCGTGGCGTTGGTGACTGTTGCTGTTGCCTTTGGGGGCGGCTCGGAGGTTTTCGACGAGGAACGGGACACTCGTCGTGGTAAGTGGTTCTTGAGGGAAAGGGAAAGGTTGGCGCTATCTTCTGCAGCCCTTGAGGGAGCACGGCTCAGCGCCAAACACTCGTCGAGCAGCGTCGGAAGTCTTTACCACCTTCTCGCCTCACAATGTTTTTGTATAAATAGTCATTTTGTGCCGCAGCTAAACGTCGCCTACCTTCCCTCCCCCATGGCCTTTCGCGCGTCGGAAGAAGGCACGTTTGCTTTACATATATGGTGATTGTAAAGGAGGAAAGAGACGCTTAATTCTGCAGCCCTTAAGGGAGCACGGCGCAGCACGCGCGTTTGTTCTCTGCCGTGCGTTCACTCCCCGTGAAAGCGCGCGTCGCTCGAGTCCTTTCACTCGCACATACAGCGTTCGGCGCAAGGTGACAATTTCATCGCTATTGACGTCATACGGAACCTCACGGCGACGCCGACGGCAGAAATCTGCTTTGGAGTGTCCATATAATTGCTATCGCAATAAAATCTCGTTGCGTCTAACGAACGTTCCATTATTTGTTTTTGCATTCCCGCATTGTAACGCTAGGTAATCATCAGGCTGTTGCTCCAATTACGCAGGGAGTTCGTTTAGGCGATTTCTATTTACGGCGCTTAAACAATATTTATGAGGCCTGATCGGTGCAGTTTTTATTCAGATAGCAATTATATGGACACTCCAAAGCAGATTTCTGCCGTCGGCGTCGCCGTCGTCGTCGCCGTTGCCATGAGGTTCCGTATGACGTCAATGGAGATGAAATCGTCGCCGCGCGCCGAACGCTGTATGTGCGAGTGAAAGTGTGCGTGGGACGCGCGCTTTCACGGGGAGTGAACGCACGGCGGAGAACAAACGCGCGTTCTGCGCCGTGCTCCCTTAAGGGCTGCAGAAGTAGGCCACCCTTTCCTCCTTTACAATCACCATATATGTAGAGCAAACGCGCCTTCTTACGACACACGAAAGGGCGGGAGGGGGGGGAGGGGGGGGAGGGAAGGGAGGCGATGTTCAGCTGCGGCACCAAGTGCCTATTTATACAGAGGCTCCGGGAACAGGCACCAACGCCGCATGCATTTTGTGCGAACGCGGGCAAAACGCCGACGGCGTCGACAACAGTTGTGCGTGTTGCCGGTGCTGCTGCATGTCCAAGTTTATACGGCTAATAAAGCTACTATTCTTACTGCGTATAGCTCTCTACAAATTTGCTATCGCAATTGATGCTTCGCCTTTCAGGTGAAACTGCGACAACTTTTTTTTTCGTTGTTCGCCGTGCTTTCCTTGGTGTTCTAGGTTTTCTTGGTGAATAAATTCTGGTAGCTGAGCTTTTTTCGACTTTCTTCCGAGCTCACCGTTTACCTTTATATTAATATCTGGTTCAATAATTGACGCGGAGTAGCGATATAACTGGACATTCATCCCGTTGAGTTGATAAGAAATGACCAATAACAAAGGTCTGAAAAAAAGTTGTCGCAGTTTCACCTTAAAGGCGAAGCATCAATTGCGATAGCAAATTTGCAGAGAGCTATACGGAGTAATGATAGTAGCTTTATCAGCTGTATAAACTTGGACATACAGCAGCACCGGCAACACGCAGAACTGTTGTCGACACCGTCGGCGTTTTGCCCGCGTTCGCACAAAATGCGTGCAGCGTTGGTGACTGTTGCCGGAGCCTCTGATATAAATAGGCACTTGGTGCCGCAGCTAAACGTCGCCACCCCCCGTCCTTTCGCGCGTCGGAACAAGGCGCGTTTGCTCTACATATATGGCGATTGTAAAGGAGGAAAGAGACGCCTACTTCTGCAGCCCTTAAGCGAGCACGGCGCAGAACGCGCGTTTGTTCTCCGCCGTGCGTTCACTCCCCGTGAAAGCGCGCGCCCCTCGCGCCCTTTCATTCGCACATACAGCGTTCGGCCCTTATCCCTTCTTTCGCTCCCACTTACCCCTCCCCGTTGGCGCTGAGCCGTGCTCCCTCAAGGGCTGCAGAAGATAGCGCCAACCTTTCCCTTTCCCTCAAGAACCACTTACCACCCAGCCATGGCGACTCCACTCTTTCCCTTCTTTCGCTCCCACTTACCCCTCCCCGTTGGCGCTGAGCCGTGCTCCCTCAAGGGCTGCAGAAGATAGCGCCAACCTTTCCCTTTCCCTCAAGAACCACTTATCGCGCGGCGCGCGACGATTTCATCTCCATTGACGTCATACGGAACCTCACGGCGACGGCGACGGTGACGCCGACGGCAGAAATCTGCTTTTGAGTGTCCATATAATTGCTATCGCAATAAAAAGAAACAGGCTTTAGAATGTCCAAAAGGGCCTTAGGGCGATGTGACTGCCCAAGAAATGCGATAGTGCCTTTGCTCTTCTAGCGGTACTGATGGGAACCTAGCTATTCCTGACTTTTTGGCTAGGCTAATCACTGCAAAGTCATCCCCAGCACTTCCATGAATGTATTTATTATTGATCGATTACCCATTCGCTATTTATTGACTATCTATTGGCTAGCGCAAGGTATTAGCCACGTATTTCGGCTATGTAGGCCAAGCACTACCAAGTCCATCTCTTCATTTTCCAGAAGTTATTGATTTTTTATCGATAATCGATTAGCTATTGATTGGTTATCTACTGGCTATCGCAAGGTATTGACCACGTATTTGGGCTAGGCTAAGCACTACCAAGTCATCCCCAGCATTTTCCAGAATTTATTGATTATTGATCGATAATTGATTATCCATTGATTGGCTATCGCAAGAAATTGACCACGTGTTTTGGCTAGGCTAAGCAATACGAAGTCATCCCCAGCATTTCACTGAACTTATTGATTATTTGTCAATTATCGATTAGCTATTCATTGGCTATTAATTGGCTATGGCAAGGTATTGGCCACTTATTTGGGCTAAGCTAAGCACTACCAAGTCATCCCCCAGCATTTCATGGCATTTATTGATTATGCATCAATTATCGATGAGATATTTATTGGCTATCAATTGCCTATCGATGACTGCCTAAGCTTGGGTAGTCCCAACCATGCTTAACTAGACTTATCCAGGCTCAGCTTCGCCAGTTCACAGGGGTATGTGCCATTGCGCTTGGACCCTTTCTGCACGGCCGCCAGGAGCGGCCCACATTTTTGGATTCAGCAGACACATGATGCCCGGCTTAAACCGCTCCGCTGTTAAAACATATTAGAACCATTTTGAAGCAAAGGGTGCAACGAGTAGACCTGAATATTTCAACATCAAGCACGGTATAGTATGCTTTGTTTTTCTCACTACATTTTTTTTTCCGATAGCAAGGTCCATCATAACCCAGCCTGTAAACACAGCTTAGCTACCGAATGTCAATGCAACTGTCGCGCGGGCGCACTGGCATGGCTTGTAAAAGCAGCGAGTGGTGAGTTAGCAAAGCAAGGCCTCCGAAATTAGGCGGTGTCCGACAGCGGGAAGCTTGACACAGGTCTATCCGTTGATAGTGCCGACGCCGTCCATAATATGGAGTGTACGACGCTGTTGATGCAGGGAGCCTACATGCAAGCGCTGTTTATGTATGCTCCCAATGCTGATCTATAGAGCGTTGCATGTAGGCTCCCTATGCTCATGATTTACTAATCACAGAGGACACAGAATGCAAAACGCACCCGCCTTGGTTGCTAAGTGGCTATGGTGTTGGGCTGCTGAGCACGAGGTCGCGGGATCGAATCCCTGCCACGGCGGCCGCATTTCGATGGGGGCGAAATGCGAAAACACCCGTGTACTTACATTTAGGTACGCGTTAAAGAACCCCAGGTGGTCTTCCACTACGGCGTGCCTCATAATCAGATCGTGGTTTTGGCACGTAAAACCCCATAATTTTAAAAGAATGCAAAACAAGTTTCAGCCAAATTGCTTTTCTGCCTGCGACAGCCAGTATGAACGTTGATGGTTAAAAGATAAGTGACGTTGATGTCTGTCGTGGCCATGATAACTGTCACTTGCATAAGGAATTAAAGTTGAAGCACTGTTAATATCAGAAGAAAACCGAAAACCAGATTGCTTTCGGTGGCTTTGTAAAAATGCCTTTATGTGCAGCCATTATGTTCCTGACTCCGAAATCCCTGCGAACACATTCTGCCAGTACAGCTTATTCACAGTGCGGTCAAAGCGATGAGGCTCGCTAGCGAATAGAGAAAACAAACACACAGGCGCACTTAATCCACCGGGTTGACGTGACACACAGCCATGCCATCTGCCAAAGATACTACGCAATGTACACGTGAAATTTGGAAGTCAGCTGGAAATGTTGTACTGCGATGGCAATGACACCATTCAAGTTTCTGAAAAATTAATGGAGGGAAGTCCAGCGCTAGGGTCAAAGGAAGCTGGAAGCACGACAGTTCTGCTAGCAAGCGAACGATGGTTAGTACATCAATTTGCCTAAGCTTCGTCCTTGTGGCTTCAAACGGCTTTGTCTCTTCACAAATCGTTCATTTTAGGCAAAATATTGCTGTATAAGTGCACCAAATTCTAATAAACCTGCTTGATCACGAATGCTCTTTCTTTCTGCGCTTCGAAATATAGGATGGCTTCGAAATTATAGCTGACAAAGGTGCATGAAGCACAGTGTACGAAGCAAATAGAACATTTTAACACATAACCACGAAGGTGAGACAAATCCATTATCACCATTCCTATGCTTGCAGAACGACCGCAGCACCGCAGTTCCCTCTAGTACTACTTTTTCAGGGCACTACAAACATTACGGAAGCTCGAGGCACATTCTCCTCGTTAACGCCTACACCGCCATTGCCTCCACTGCTTCTTCCGCTACTGTACTTCCGCCGCTGCGTTTCCCCTCGACGTCTCGTGCGTGGCATGCACGCGGATGGTTGCATTGAGAGTCTCCAGAGGTGCGGAGGCCATTCGGTTGCAAACACGATGATTTGAACTGTATATGCACTGTTAACGCTGCGATGAATCGCTTTAGTGGCAGAGCCAGCGCAGCGTTCTACCTCCGACATCTGGTGTGACCGTGGTGCGCTCGCACACTGTGGGCCTCATGAGCTCGCATGGTGGCGCTACGGCATGCCACCCCCAGCGCCGCCTGATGGGCGCGGCGCGCTTGCCCCCGTCTCATGCAACGACGCTGCTGATCTAGGGAGCCTACATGCAAGCGCTGTTTATGTAGGCTCCATATGCTGATATAAAGAGCGTTGCATGTAGGGTCCCTATGCTGACCATTTACTAATCACAGAGGACACAGAATGCAGAACACACCCGCCGTGGTTGCTCAGTGGCTATGGCGTTGAGTCTACTGTATATGATTCATAGTGGACACGTGTTACGCTCACTTGTCGCGTATTTATTTATACACAATATGCGGCTGATAAGTTATTAGATAGCGCAGCCTCCTCAGCGCGTGATTCAGAAAGCTACATGGACACGCTGTGCGAAGCAGCGCACATTAAAACATTAGAAAATAAATCATTTTGAAGATCCAGTGTGCTGCGTGAGCAAGCCGCGTCCGCCGGCTCGCAATAATAAAAATGCGAAAAAAAATCCGGTAGACATCATCACCTAATGACTGTCGACGGTATTGAAATTAGCATTATGAAGCAACACACCGCAAACCTGAAGTAATGTTTATTTAAATTCCGTAGTTGCAAGTCTGAGTCTTGTTTTGCTTTGCGCTTACTGCATACGGTGTTCTCTGGTGTCGACCTACGGTGCCGTGGCAAGTGCTTGTTGGCCATCAACATGATGGCATGACGGTGAATCTATGACAAGGACGCAGTGATGAAAAAGGAGGAGCACAGAAACAACTGAATACAAAGACCGAAGTTAAAATGATTTCCAGAGTAATTTCCTTCACTAAAACGGCATTTTTTTACTTAATGGCGGTTTCTTTTTATATTCATGTTTTGCGAAGTTATTTGTAGTTACCAGCACCTTGATAGTCAACAAACTTTCTAAGATGAAGCCTTGTAATAAGATCTCCAACAGATATTATCATCTGTTGACAATACAACACGTGCCGTTTCAGAAGAGAATCTTGCGTATCATTCTACTTGGAATCTTGTGTATCATTCTACTTGTGTATCATTTTAGCTTGGAGACCACAAATCAGAAGGGTATTCACTCGGACCCAAAGGCACGCCTCAGGGAGCAGTGCTATCGCCCTTGTTGTTCAACCTAGCCCTCAGGCAACTGTCGGTATCCCTGTCGGGAATCGAAAGAGTTCACCACACGATATACGCCGCTGACATCACTATCTGGTGCACCGGCGGCAGCGAAGGGCAAGTGGAATCGAGCCTACAAGAAGCAGTCGACCATACTGAAACCTTCCTCGATGGCACAGGCCTACGATGCTCGACAACGAAGTCTGAACTACTACTCTACAGACCGGTCCGCAAAGGTCCTAAACCCAGGGGTTGGAAGCCCCTGGACGAAGTTGACATAGAACTACACACCAAAAGCGGGGCGAGCATTCCTAGGGTCGACACCCTAAAGGTGCTGGGAATGTTCATCGAGTCTAGCGGAGGTAACATCACGACGCTCAGAAAAATCACGACCAAGACGGAGTGCATGATTAGATTAATCAATAGAATCTCCAACAAGAGGAGCGGTCTAAAGGAGGACAATCTCCTACGGCTATTCCACACATTCTTAATGAGTCACATAATTTACGTGGCTGCAATGCACAAGCGGTACGCTTCTGAAAGGCACAAGCTGGACACGCTCATCCGTAAAAGCTTCAAAAAAGTGATAGGAGTACCAATAAACGCCAGCACGGACCGCCTTCTTCAACTAGATGTACATAATACACTCGATGAAATCATCGAAGCTCAGGAAACGGCTC